>NC_056727.1:1164168328-1164225828 GCF_019279795.1 Protopterus annectens
ATGGGTGATGTTTCTGTAAATGTGTATCACACATTTTAATATTCATATGTTTGTGTGATTGTGTTCTACAGTATAGCCTGTCAGGTTGTATTGCGGATGTGTATGTTTGTTCTTTGTGTTACTTTCTGATTCACCCACTGCTCCCTCATACACCTCCAGTTCACCTGTTGTGCATCCAACACAGTCTCGCCTTTGCAGATTATTACATTACCCATTCCCCCCACACCCATATTCCACACACTCCATCCATCCCTTCTCTGCTTGATGGCCCATGGCATGGTCAAGGGAACACATTGCATAGACTACATATCTCTGGTACCTGTATGGTTGTGAGGACTAACCCTAGCATTTTTCACCTTCCACATGCTGTACATCACGCACATAAGTACACGCAAATACTTATCTTTCATGACATGGTAGGTACACCTGGGTGATACCCGTTCATCTTTGACACATCCTGGCAAGAACAGCTTGGACCGTAAATGGGCAGATTTTGGCCGAATGCTCTGACAATTGGTAGGGTTGCCACCTTTTCATATGGCCAGGATGGTATATATTCCGGACACAAATCAAATTCTACAGGACAACACATACCCATGGTCAGTACAACGGATAGTACTTTTGTTTTATGCATACATTTTAGCTTATTGTTGTAGCAGTTTATATGCTCCTTCTGTTTCGTTTACTTGCTTATTCTATTTCTTATAACATGTGGTATGTTACATATGGAAATAACTATTGTATGTGACTATTACATGCGATGTGGGACATAATTATGTCATACGGTCGCAGGATATTTTACATTTATAATGGTTTTGGTATGGACACAACTGCCCAGATGTGTACTGTCCCTCACAATGTGGGACAGGTGGTAACCCTTACCATTGGGCTAGACTTAGCTATTGGTGGTGCTCTATAACACGATGCGTTTCACTTTCACTTGGTATAACTATCAACACTGCATTAGAATACGAGCACACGGTTTTAAATGTCATCTGTTCGAGGGATGGAGACTCGATATTCGCTAACGTGCATTTGTGTTTGCTTCTTAATTTTGTGTTGGCAAGAACTGTCTTGCATGCTTTGCATATGTTTCAGTATCTATGGACACTGACAGGTGTGATTACTATTGCAGGCAGACTGTAATATTCAGCATTTTAGGATGAACGTCAACAGCCAACATTTCCACTCCTCCGTGCGGCGCTTCGACATGCCCCATGCACTCGTGCTCATTTCCTATGCATGTGGATGTGGCGGCAGCACGCCTTCATTAATATGCATATGGCGCTACTGCGCCATCTGCACGCCGCATGTTCAGTGCAAGCCTAACGTTGGCCTTGCGCCGAGCTTCATGAATCCCAGGGATTGTCTAATGTGCAAGTAATCATGGGTTATACAGGTAAATCAATGAAATAAGTAGAATGGTCTTCTTCATTTCATATCAATGTTAGTGTTTTCATGCATGACTAATAATTAAACTTTCCACAGACCCATTTTATTTAAATCAACTCTTAATATAATAATTTCATGAAAACTGATATGTCTTAGGTTCATAGGTTCATACTAGGCTATCTGCCCTAGGGCATTTATAAGCCTAGCCAGAGTGTGTTTGGCTTTTGCCACCCATTTCAAATTAATTTTGCTATGCTTCCTTTCATTTGTCCATCCATCCGTTCATCTTTCCTTCCTTCATACCTTCCTTATTTCCATCCTTTTATCAGACTATTTTCTGATCCCTTGTGATGGTAGTTGCCTGAGCAAGCTGATCAGGACAGATCAGACTTTCCTGTCCCCATGGTCAGTCTCCATCTCATCCTGTGTGATCTCCAAGCATTTCCATACACTCTGAGAGAGATGCTCTATTGTGTGTGCCCTTGGTCTTGCCTAGGGCCTTCTCTTACTGTGTTTTGCTTGGTACATCTCCTGTGTGAGATATGCTGGGGTCCTCTTCCCTCAGCGCTTTGATGCATCAGCTGAACAAGCCTCTTGGATTGTCTGTTACAGAGAGTGATCCCAGTTACTCTACAAAGGTTCCTATATATATATATATATATATATATATATATATATTTTTTTTTGTCACTACCCAAAAAACCTGACCATACTTAACAGTTTGAGCTTATCCTAATTAGTAAACTGTGAATTTCATCTTATGATTCAGTTATAGCTTTTCTAGCACTGTCTGGTACAAAGTCTGCAGTAGTGCTGCTATTTCAGACATCATATGGTTAATATCTTAGTCTCTTCTACCTTGACTTGTGAATTTGACCACAAGATGCATTAACTCCCCATCTTGACATAACTTCACCTTCTCAAAAGCAAAAAAAAACAATCTTTTCTCTCCTGGGAGAAAACCCTGACCAATGATTTGGAGGTGTTGATTTTCACATTCACAAAAGAAATGTACTGGTGATCACTGAACTTTTTAGACACGAGTCTGAGAGGATAACACCATCTGCAAATAGACTTATCATGCATAAACTGAATAGTTTTCAGACCTTAGCTGTACCTTGCTATCCTCTCCATGAAAGTCATAGACAGAAAGGTAAGATACGAGACATAACCTTTCTGTGGTCACTCATCATCCTAAATGAAACTAAATGCCAAGCCTCAGAGTCCTGCTCCAGCTCTTACTCACAGAACAGAGAGACTCAGTGAAATGCAGCAGAGGTCCTAAGACCCTATTCTTTTGCAGTGCTTGTCAGCATGATCATATGCCTTCTCTATATACACAAAACACATGTAAACAAGACTAACAAACTGCCATAATAACCTCGGTTATCTTTGCAAGGAGCAAAAAAATCTGCAGTGCTCTCTGTTTCAGAGTCTTGTCTATTCAGTGAAGTCAGTGAAGTCTCTATTCCAGCAGTGTACCATAGGCTTTTACCAAAGAGGCTGTGCAGTTTGACCTCTCTCTATAATCTTAACAAACTCGACTGTCCCCTTTTTGAAAATGGCACCCACTACCCCATTGTGCAAGTCTAGAGTTACTTTTTTAGCCTTTCACACAAAATTAATAAGAAGCATCAGTCATAACAACTCATTTATTTCCAGTGCCATCATCATTTTGAAGCTGTCCTCACCCATTCCCACAACACTATCTTAACGTAGACATTTAATTACACAGTTGCCTCTTATAAAGAAATAGGTCTAATTCTACCATCCACATTTGGCAGTGACACTGCTTCTTCAAAGGAGAGTATGACCACTGTAATCAGGAGTTCCCTAAATTGTCTTTCTACCTCACTATTACATTTATAGTCAAGGCCAGCATTTCTCCACTCTTGCTGAGAACAACTTACATACTAACTTGTCATATTTTATGAGGCACCTGATGATTTGCCTGGCCTTTCTAATATAAACTGAAAATCACTCTCGCTGACCTCACCCAAGCTCTTACCAAACCACAACATTTTTGTGGGCACGTCATAGCAACTTCCTTCCTGGCTTACTAATACTTAATCAAATTTGGAGACTTATTCACATTGCTAGACAGACCTATTTATTTACCCTGATGACTTTTCCCACTACTAGTGTTTACCAGCTCTTTGTACATCTATTGTCTTAATAAATAATGAACATAATTCAGCCAAATTTCATAGTAGCCATCTCAAATAATGAGGTCTTGGACAGAGTCCATTCTAACTCCCTATCTCTGTCCTCCTCAGGTATATGAGAGGGGCTGTTCTATGTTTTCAGCATCTATTAAATGTGATGACTTTTACACATATGTTGTTATAGCATCTCTTGACAAAGAAAACTATTATAATTCTTTTGGACTGTCTCAACTTAAAATGAAAAGATTCTCAAATAGCAGTGAAATATAAAACCTCAGAAGCCATGTAGTCAGATGAAGGGAAAGGATGTAAATCTGATGAGCAATTGAAGTACATCTGAAATACAGTGTCATGCACTGGAAAGTAGGCTATTCCGTGGACTCAACACATCCACAATGTTTCATAGATAGTAAGTTATGCCTGCCAGGTTGTCTAGATATGGAAGAAAAATGGGCTGGTTGAGGTGCTGATGACATTCTAATGAGAATTTAGAATGTGTCACCATGGGATAAAATGATTGATGACACAAATTATTTTGAAAATGGTGACCTGTGCCCTTCATCCCATGAATTACCAATACTGGCCAAAACACACAGTCATATTTGTTTTGTTTGGGAAACTTTAGGAGTCTTGTGACAAAATGAGACTTCACACAAGAAAAGCAATTAATTGCCACTCTGTCTTTTGGTAAGCTAGTTTGTGAAGAGTCAGTGTACTTGACACCTTAGCCACCAATTATTACGACTGTTGCTCTCATACACTCACACTTACTAGCAGAAGGGAGGGGTGTTGCAGTCTGCAGCCTGGTGACTCTGAGTTCTGTAGTATGGTAGAGTTATGTTAGAGGATAATTGCTAAAGCTAATTTTTAGCTCTGTTTCGTGGAGGCAGGTAAGTGCTTTTTTTTGTTAACAACTTCAGGGCATGTTAGTGTAGTGGCATTTTGTGATGGAATAGACAAATGCATGTGTTGCTTACTTACCATTAATTTGAGGGGGTGGCGTGCTCTCTCTTGGGTTAGTAGTAACTTGTTATCAAAGAGCATTAGCTAGTTCCTAAACTATCTCAGATCACTAAATGTATTGATGTTAGCAAAAGAAGTGATTGAGATAGATTGGACTTCCATCTTTGCAAGGTTGGTTGAATTACCTAGGGTGGGAATTTTTATACTGAACCAGTTTTAGACAGCAGACAGACAATATACAGTATGTTGAATTGTGACTCATACTGTAGGGAGAGATGTACTTGGTGAGGCAAATATGTTCCAAAATAAATACAGCAAACACTTGAAACCATGGGAAGAAAATTATTGTAGAATCTAAGAGTAATAGATAACTATTTTGGTACAGGACACAAATTCAGTATAATAACAACAGTATAAGGACTAAAGAGAGATAGTATAAATAAACACAGTAATTCCTAAGGTATCACACAGCTATATTCTGTTACTGAACAAAATGACAGTAGTAAGAGGGCAATACATGAATGTTGTATAATAACAATAGCATGAGGATGGAACAGATAGTAAGAATTACCTACACTAAGTTTTAGAATAGCAGTCTTAGTACTATCACTGGATACTGGCTTGGATGCCATAAACCACTCATTTCAATGATTCATTGGCAACAATAAAATGAAGAAATGTAAATGGCAAACATATTTAAATAAACAAACACATAAACAAACAAACAAACAAACAAACAAACAAACAAACAAATAAATAAATAAAGAGATGCTGGCTCAGATGCTACAAGACACACATTTCAAAGAGCCAGTACATTCCTATACTACATAGGGAATTATTCTGCCATTTGTCAGGCTCTGTTATCGTAAGAATATGATCCATTTAATGTATTTAAGATGTAAGTGTGATTTTATGTGTTCCTGTATCTCAGTGCATGCTATAATGTTTAATTACTGCAGCTGATCAGGTCTACCTTTACTCATGGTTGTAATCTTCTGTTGGGGTTTGCATTTACAGGTCTTTGTTATTGTAATAAAAAATTCCAGTAACACTTAATCAGAATAAAACAGTAGGCTTATTTTCCTTATTTAATTTTTGGCTCCTATTCAACCCATATTCAAACATCTTTGTTCTCCCATTGGCCTATTTGTCCTCCTGCTTTCTCCATTGAAGGGCACTGTGCATGGAGATTAAGACCCAAGAAACATAGGCCTACAACCTGCAAGAGGCAGGAGATTATGTTATCTGCAATTAAGTTGGCTAGTAGGTACAATGCAATGTCCTCTGCACTGTATTTCCATATGTCATTCAGATTTGCTATGGTTAATTTTACTTGGTTTAGTTAACACTAAGTTAATACTAGCTGAAAGATCTAAAGCCTCAGGAGTTCAGAGTCTCGAAACAGTGACACTTCATTATTTATAAAACAAACAAGAACAACACCCTCACATTGTCTAAGTGTACCTGTTCTGAGATTGCAGAAAATAAACACAAAAGTAAAACTCCCCTTCTCCAAGTTTTTCCTCTCTTCTAAGTCTGCAGTGCAGTTACTGTGTAACCTAGGTACCTCTGGTCTAGGAAAATATCAGCAACGGGGCAATTGTGACCTTTCTGTTAGAATGTTCCTAGCAATGCAATCATTTTCCATGTTAGTGCCTCCATATACCCATTATGCCTAACTAGAAAAATATAATTGTCCCCCAATTCTTGCACCCCATGACTGTCTCTCTTGTCCAGAAAATACATGTATTTCAAAAACAGAGAAAGGAGGTATAATTTAAGAATGTTTGGAGTTCTTGAGAAATCAGATGGAGATAATATGGCCTCTTTTCTTAACTCCTGTATTCTTCAACTCCTAGACTTACAAAATAGTTTTTTGCTGTTGTTTTTTTTTTTTTTTTTTTTTTTTGAAATTGAGAAAGCCTAAGTAGGTACTAGGCTATTGGCCCTAGGGCAAGCCTAGCCAAACAGTACCCTGGCTTTTGCCACCCAATAAAATTATTTTCCTGTGCCCCTGTCAAGCAGAGCCACAGAAGTGATCCCCGGGGTGAATTTCTTATCTCCCAAACAATCATCAAGATTATTCTTGAAGAGTGCTAATGAGGAGCTTTGTTTGATACAGATAGGTAGTTTGTTCCAGAGTATGGGAAGTCTCTGAGACAAGAATCTATCCCTCCAGCATGTTCTGTTTATTGTGGTGACAAGGTTTAGGCCCCTAGAGTGTGTAGCTCGGAGGGAATGGGATTTCTTTACGTGAAGCATGTCCAACAGCTCTGGGTTTGACATAGATTTAATAAAAGTGAAACAGCATTTGGCATATCATGCTTACAAAGGGGGAAGGAGACTTAAAATAAAATCTGCCTTTGTTTTCATTAGCTGATGATGTACAAGGCTGCCCTAATATTAATGAATTGTGACATGGTTCATTACAGCACGGTTTGTCACCATTCAATGTTAACATGTACAAGGTGAATACTTTATACCAACCTTCAGCTGATGAATGCAAATGCTGCTGCAGACTTTGGATAGATGGAACAGTGTCTAAGGCACTACTTATTATTCCAGTTGCACCATTGTGTGTATCATAGTCATTCCAGTGGATGGACAGAATTTATTCATCATCTGGTGTTAAATTAATAAGATTTGGAGCCCCCCGTAGCGGTCCTAGAAATTGCATTCTGCCTGGTCTTGCTTCTAGCACATCCTACCATATCATTTGCCATTTTCTCACACTGTGCCAGAGATCTGCTTCTGACTCCAAATGCATTGATTTCAACAACTACTTGACTCCATGATTTGCTTCTCTGACCTTGTCTAGGCCCCCCTTTACCAAAAAGAAGGTTGCTATTTGTCCTAAGTTTTGCTATGAGTACACAATTTCCTCATGGCTAAAGTTATCATGTTTATGACATCATCCATTATTCTCCATCTGTACTACACAGAAGAAAAAAAAAAAGGAAATTATTTATTATTTATTTAAGTTTGATGACCGGCGAAGTCCACTGGGCCTAGAAGAGTTTGTTTTCAGTGGAGGCCCAGGTAGAAAAGCTCCACAATAATTGCAAGTTACATTTCACATGTTACAAAAGGACATAGTTCATACAGCTAATTAAACATTTACAGATAAGCTCCATGATATTTGCAGTTGGCTTGTCACAATGTTACAAAAATGAAAAGACATAATTCAATACAGAAATTTCAACATTTACATAAATAAATATTTTTGTTATAAACTCAATTGTAGGTTTAACATTTCAAAATATATAGCTACTAGCCATTAGTAGGTTAGGAAAATATTATACATGGAGAGGGTAATAGTATATTTGAGATTGGAGAGTATAGTACAATAGATATTAGAGAGAAAATTAGTTTTTAGTAGGGGAGGGATTGTTTTGAGTGGGATGAAGTAATAGTAGAGGTAGTTGGATGAGTCAGTGCAAGGTGGAATGGGGGTTAGGTTGGAGCATAGCAAGGGCATACCCATTTGGAAGAAAGATGACAGAGTAGCTGAGATTTGAAATTTGTATGGTTAGATAGGTTGCATAAGTGTGTGGGGAGAGAGTTCCACTATTTAGCTAAGGAGTGGGACAGCAGTAGATGGCCAGAAGGTAGTGCAGGTTTGTGGATCTGATGGAGATTTTGTTTTTTGGATCTGAGTGAGCGGTTAGGAATGTAAGGTTTTAAGGAAGTAGCGAGAGCTGGGCAGTTGGCAGATTTAAAGATGAGCTTGTGGGCAATGGTGAGTTGTAGGTAACTGAGGTAGTTGGGTAGTTCAAGCCAATTGAGGGTGAAGAGGGAGTGGCAGTGGTGGGATGAGTTTTCTGAATTGGATGCAAATTTGGAGATCTTGTGGTGGCAGGATTCAAGTTTGGACCGAAGGCCAAGATTGAGTTTGGTGAAAAGAGGGGCACCATACATAAGGGAGGGGAGTAGGAAGGTGGATGCAAGAGTTTAATGGGTAGAGGGGATCAGGTAGTGGTCGTGCCCGTAAAGGAGACTTTTGGTGGATTTTCTTGATTGAGGAGTGGATGTGAGTGTCAAGTTTTAGTTCTTCATCAATAATGATGGCAAGAAGCTTGGTGTTGAGAACAATTTCAAGAAGGGTATTGTTTTGGCTCTGTATGGTGAATGTGGATTGTCAATGGAGTTTTTGGTAGGGGAAAAAAACATTAGTTTGGTTTTATTTGCATTTAGTGCCAGATGGTTAGACTGCATTCAGGTTTCTGTTTTGGAGAAGGCTAGTTGTTTTTTTTCTAGTAGCTCAGAGGGGGAGAATGCTGAGCAGATGGTTGTTGAGTCATCTGTATATTGGATGATAGATGAATCTGGGATGGATTGGTGAAAGTTGTTAATGAATAGGTTGAAGAGAAGTGGGCCAAGAACAGAACCTTGTGGGACACCTGTGCGTGTGGGAAGGAAGGGAGAGGTTGAAGTTTTCCATTGGACAGTTTGTTGGCGGTTGGACAACTAGCTGGAAAATCAGGCAATGGTGGTGGGAGAGAGGTGTAGGGTGGAAAGTTGGGATATAAGTAGGGTGAGTGAGATAGTGTCAAAGGCCTTTGACAGATCAAGGAATAGTGTGTATATGAACTTGCCTGAGTCGCGTTTGAGGTTTATGGTTTCAAGAAAGGAAAGAATGGCAATCACGGTGCTGTGGCCAAGGTGGAAGCCATGTTGGGTAGGGGAGAGGATATTGTTTACTGTTAGGTGTGCCATGAGTTGTGCTTGTATTGTTTTCTTTTGTATTTTAGAAAGAGGGCAAAGGATGGCAATAGGCCTGAAGTTGGTGGTATCAGTATTTTTGTCCCCGTTGTGGAGGGAGATGATGTAAGCATGGCACCAGATAGAAGCGACGTATGATTCTTGTATGGATCTATTTATAAGACTAGAGATGGGATAGGCAATGCTGTCTGCAGATTGTTTGAGGAAGGTGGGTGGAAGGTTGTCGGGTGCATTGCAACAGGGTTTGAGATTGAGGAGAAGTCTTTTTAAAGTGCTTGTGGAGATGGGCTTGAGGTAGAAGGATGTGGAGGAAGGTTGATGATTGGGATGGTGGTTGGGGAAGGAGGGAGTGGTGGTGGGGGAGAGGGGTGGGAAGTCTATGAAGAATAAGTAGAACTGGCTGGCTGTTTCAAGGTTGGAGAGGTTGGGGTTTGGGCAGGGGTTTTCTTTGTTACCAGGATGCAGCATGAATAAGATGGAGTCCCAGAATGTTTTGTGATTTGTTGAGTGCAAGGACTGGAGTTTGGAGTAATGGGCTTTGTGGTCTTTAATTATTAATTTTTTTGAGGAGTTTCATAGTTGCTTATACTCTAGGGTGTTAGGGGTTTTATGTTTTTTATATTGTTTCCATTTTTAGTCCCTTTGGTGCAAGGCTAGTTTAGTATCTTTTGATAACCATGGGCAGGGATTGGTTTTGATGCGTTTTGTTCGAGGGGGGCTTGCTAATTGAGAAGGGTAAGGAATGAGTGGTTAAAGTAGAAAACAGCATCATCTAGAGGAAGGGTTTTTAGAGGGGACCAGTCAGTATGCTTTAAGCATTCAGAGAAAGTTAGAGGGTTGAAAGAGGAGAGGTTGCGGGTTTGGATGTAGTGGTGTTGTTTATGCAGTGGAGATGGAAGACGATCAGCGAAGGCAGGTAGCTGATTGCCGAGAGGATCAGGTAATGTTCCAGCTTTGGTGATAAGGTTAGGGTGAGTTGTTAGCATCCAGTCAATGATGGTACCAGAGGTTTCATCTTTATTTGGTCTGGCTGGAGATTGTATTAGTTGGGAGAAGTAGTACAGGTTGATTGTGTGGGAGGGAGCTTCAGAGTTAATAGTATTCCAGTTGATTTTGGTATCACAGAGTATATAGGTTTCATTTTTTATATTGGAGGAGAACCAGGACAGGATGTTTTCAAGAGTTTTGATATTATCACCAGGGGGAATGTAGAGGGGAGAGATACATATGGACTTGTGGTTGTTTATTTTTAGTAAACCTATTATAATTTCAGCATTGGCAAAGTTGGTATTTTATTGGAGTAGGGAGTTATGGTATGGCAGCTGAGGTAGATTATTGCTACTCCACATCTGTTTTTGTGGGGTCTGTCACTGTGAATTATTTGGAAACCTGGTGGTAGGATTTTGCTATCTTTTATATAGGTTTTCAGCCAGGTTTCAGAAATGGTGGTAATGTCAGGGTGGTTATGGGCGAGCCAGGCCTGGAGGTTAGGGATTTTGTTTTTTCGGCTTTGTGCATTAAGTGTTGTAAGGTGAATGGATTTTTAGTTTGTGGGTTGAGTGGTGGGTTTGGTGAGATTGATGTTAGAGATGGGTCCCGGGTTGGGGTGGATGTCGCAGGCTAGTGAGAGAGAGATGTGGTGGAGTAGAAGAGTGAGGCAGTGTTTTGGGCAAGGGTAGCTTGGGTTCTGTGAGAGAAGTGATTTTCTGGTACAACATTTAAGAGGGGAGTACAGGAGGGGTTGGGTTGGGAGCAGTTTTGGTTTGGTTTGAAGAAATAGATTGGGTTAGAGGTAAAGAGTTCATGTGAGATGGATGAGTAGGATGGGAAGTGAGGTTGATGGTAAGATGTAGTGGAGTGTGTGTAAGAGGTATGACAAGAGTTGGGAAAAAGTGTGAGATAGGTAAGAGAAGAGACAGAGAGATTAGTAGGGCAAATGGGGATGTAGGGAGAGATGTTACGTACAGCACTGTAGGACGGGCGGATGTTTGAGGTGATGTAGGTTCATAGGTTCATAGATTAGTACTAAGCTATCTGCCCTTGTGAGCCATTTTAAGCCTAGCCAATTATCCCTTGTGAGACTCAAACCCTGCACCTTGTGCTTGCAAGGCAAACACCATAACCATTAGACCACCCTCCCTGATCTACGGGTGGGTGGGATTTGGCTTAGGTGTGTTGTGATTGGAGAGGTGTTGGGTGGGGAGGAGTCAGAGGATATATAAAAGTACAGGTAGTGGGGGCGGGTGGAATTTGAGGGCAGGTTAGGGGAGTGGAGTGAGCCTGAAGGGAAAACGGAGTGGGATACACCTTCTGGGAGGAGCAGCAGTCGCAAAAAAGAAAACAATCAGTGATAAGGTTAGCAACTACAGAAACTGGGCAGCCTATAATTTTGGTTTCAATGTTACCTTTCTGTTTGTTTTTATTATTTGTGTACCAATGGGGAGCTGCATTTCACTGAGAAGTAGGAAAATAATGTAGTTATGCCAGAGGTTTTAGAAAGGGACATGCAGTAAGTGCACACTACTGAGGCATGCCCGTGGGACAGACAGAAACAGAGTGTAGTCAGGCAGAGGTTTTTAGTATTTGGGGAGGAATAAGTAAACTCTCAAGACGAAGAGGGAGTGATAGACAAGATTAACAGGGCTGGGAAGCTTACAATAAGATTATGCTAGGAGACCTAAGAGCCAGGGCTTGGAGAAAGCTGTGAGAAAACAGGTTTGACCGGGTTAGGAAACTTACACTAGAATTATGTTAGGAGAACAAGAAAAGGGAGGGGAGGCTTGGAAAAAAATGAAAAGGCTACAGTGACACATTTACCAAAGTACTGTCTGGATGACAACAATTAATCTCTAAACCACTGGCCTGCTAGTCCTGCCACCAACACAAATACATAAATAAGCAAACAAAATGTGATGTCAAAGTGCATGTCTTCACTTTTATCAATACAGACGAAAACAA
Source organism: Protopterus annectens (assembly GCF_019279795.1). Classification (NCBI taxonomy): domain Eukaryota; kingdom Metazoa; phylum Chordata; order Ceratodontiformes; family Protopteridae; genus Protopterus; species Protopterus annectens. Next base: position 1,164,180,529 of record NC_056727.1, read on the forward strand.
TTACACCAATATTAAAATGCAGTATTGTCTGCCATTGCCATGTATTCCTCCACCACTGACAGTATAAAGCACCACATTCAATACAGATCTGTATTTCTGTCTTCTGCACAGTATATATTCTCAACTGCAATAACCAGTTCTCAGATATCTTGAAACTGCAATGATGTATTTGCTCACTTATTACAATTTCAGTGAACTGTACCAATTGTCAAACAACTGGCAAGCACTTCACCTTAATTAACCAGTCATTTAATGTTATTGTTACATGTACACTACAGTTAAAATGCATTGCAACTGACCTTTAAAGCATTATGACAGCAACTGTTTGTTTGTTAATAACTATTAATTTATTTATAAACTTTTTCTTACTTTTTGATGTCTGTGGTATTCTAAGTAACTAGTCACCTATCTCAGCTATTCACAAATTGGTATGATGCAGCTCAACCATACAGCATAAATTCAGGCCACTTTACACAGTTAGGATGTATATTATACTAATTTATATGCATTTCTCTAAATGATAGTATAATGCAAACGTGTTGCGAAGTACATCGACATATTCCAGAATTTCACTGATTGTGAACGCACATCACACAGTACATGAAAGAATTTGAAAAGCTGCATTCGCCCTGCAGACCATTATGATCTCCACAGCAGTCCGCAGCAATGCCAGACTTTTCAATGACATGCGCTGCTTGGCCTAAATGAGCCAATTCATAAAATGGAGTCATCTGAGTTCAGGTTATAAAGAATCTGAAGGTTAATTCCTGGCCTTCTAAGTTTGCATGTCACACCCTAACAAGTGATACAAATCAAAATGTCCTAGGAATACGACATAACATTAATATTGACCACTACCTATTAAAAAAAAGAAAAAAAGGGTGATGAAGGAGGAATAGGTCCCACTTCACTGCATGAAACCAAATGCTGCTAAATTCAAACAGGAAAAATATAAATGTTATGAAGAAATATAACAGGAACACTTACTTATAGATAACTTAGAAACAAGCCACTAGCAATTGTATGGTCAGTTAAGTGTTTCCCTTTAAGAAAAAAAAGTGTAAGACAAAGCAGTTTTGGTTATACCAAACCAGCCAATGTTATCAATATCTGGTCTAATGAGAATGCAAGTAAAAAAGGGCTTGGTCAAGGAGATGCCACACCAACAGGGAATGGTTGTAAGCAAGCAATATTGCCTGACAGGGTGTGTGTTAATGTGTAATTAACACTTTCCCAGGGGTGACTTGAGGCCCAATGCCACAGGTGGAGGGCCTCTACACCCCTAGAAGGGTATTAATTACAATTCAAGACACACTCTGGAGGGCATCATTGCTCTTAGGGAATGAACTTTCTGTAAAATTGTTGTATTTTACTTGGTTATTTATTTTTCTTAAGTAATATATTACATTTTTATATATTTTTAATGTAAAATAGTTCCTCCGCCTAATGTTTTAAACTTGCTGTAGAATAAGTTAATGGTGTGGGAAGGAAGCATTTAGCATCAAACATATATATAAAAATAATATAGTGCTTAAATAATACTAACCAAGTAAAGCATAACAATGTACATATACACACACAGTCTCCTCTGATTTCATACAAGCATTCACTCACACAAGATCACTCTCACTCTCTGTCAGTCTCTCTCACACACACAGTCTCCTCTACTTTCATTCACACATTCAGTCACACACAATCACTCTCACTTTCTCTCTCACTCTCTTGATCTCTTACACACACACACACACACACACACACACACACACACACACACACACACACACATACACACACACACACAGCCTCACTCTCTCTTTTTTTTGTTTTACATTTTTGCTAAACAGCAGAACTGTTGCTTAGCAAGCATAAAACAATGGCAGCCATTATTTTTTTTTAGCAGTCCGAGCTCCACAGCAGCTTGATATGCTGCCTTGAAGCGGTAGACTCGTTTGTCAACAGGCATTACTTGTACATTAATACCCTACTGGAGAATGTTCATTCTCCAATCAGGGTGTTGATATACAGTAAGCCCATTCTCTAACCCTGCTTAATGCAGCCCTCATCATACTTTCCTCATTCTGCTTCTGCCTCTTCGACTGACAGCAGCACCTGAGAAGACACAAGGCCACGGTTATGGCTGGTCCAAGAAAAAGTGACCTTAATCATGCTCTCCCTTCTGCATGACTCATAACCAGAGAAAATCCAGACATGCATGTGTACCAGTATGTGGAAGAAAATAGCAGGCAGGAGTTGGGTGACCACCCATCAACCTTGACAGGTATAACCTGCTCTGGTCAGCACTGATGTCACAAAATTGACAACTTGCAGAAGCATAGTACTGCCAGCTGGCCAATTGGGTTCACCAGATTAGTGCAAAAAGGCCAGAATTCTACAGTAAGTACAATTATATATATATATATATATATATATATATATACTTTTTCTTATCAAAAGTTCATCCTTTCGAAAAGAAAAAGTACGAGCTCAATTAAGCAAAAGTGCACTTAAATGAAAGTGCACTTTTGTGACTACTGGTTCAACAAACTGGTAAGATTAAAAAAAAAAAAACACTACAAAGTCATTTTTGCAAAGGGCAAGCCCCCCTGTGCCCCCCACATCATTGCTACTTTATATATACTAACTGAGATTGCACTACAGTGTGGAAACAGGTATATTCCCTTATCCCAACTCTAGCATGATGCTGTGCTGCAGTGCTTTTTTTTTATATTACCGGTTCGCTGAACTGGTAGTCACTAAAGTGCACTTTCATTTAAGTGCACTTTCATGTAAATGAGTTATTACTTTTTCTTTTTGAAAGGATGAGCTTTCAATAAGAAAAAGTAGACCCCCACACACACAGTCTCCTCTGATTTCATACAAGCATTCACTCACACAAGATCGCTCTCACTCTCTCTGAATTTCTCTCACACACACAGTCTCCTCTACTTTCATTCACAGGGAGGGTAGAAAAAATGTACAAGTACATGTACTTCAACAGTCAGATATGTTTACCTGCAAATATATACTTGAGGTGACATTCTGAAATGCATGAAAAAAATTAGAAATAGGATTATGTGAACAGACATCCATCTGTTCATGACAATAAAAAAAATATTTTGTGCTAACACGTTACACTAATAATTGAAAATGTGAGTAAAGAATGTGAAAACAGTAATCTGTATAGGTAACTCTGTAAAAATAATTAGTAATATTCAAATATCATTAATGCTCACTGTATACAATATAGTTATGAAGTAAAACTTGTTGCAGATGTAAAGACTTGTGCAGCATTGCACTGAAAAAAGTTGTAAGGCGTTTTTAAACATTACAGGAAGACAGTTTCTGTGACAGGTAACTAAGTATAAGTAAAAAGAATTGTTGAACTTAATTGTTTGTTCATAAGTATTTCTTGCTACACGGACAACATGGCTGAAATGACACTACAACTCACTACACCCTAGTTATATTGACTGTTGGGGGAGGGCAGTGAGTTTTATTTTGCTGAAATAGCCAGCAGCACATAAGTTTTTAGACTACAAGCTGTTTTACTTCAGTATTACTTAGTGTACATTAGAAAATTTTCTGCAGAAAAGGAAATTCACACTTCCTTGAATTGTTACATTTTAGCATTTGCAGCTCAGGTATTCCATAGAGGGTTACATGTTTTTTTTTAAAAACAAAAAAAAAACAGGACTACATTCACATTTCTTTAATACCCTGCACAATTCAGTACAATATTTAACTACTGTATTTTAATAATAGACAGACACATGTATGTTTTCAACAGTTATAATCAGACAGGTAAAGGCAAATAAGAAATGATTGGGGATATAAGACGTGCATATGTGGAATACAGAATGCATTTAAATACAGATAAACAAATTATTCTTCTTTCTTTTACTTCTAGCTGAGGAAGAGATATAACTCCCAACAGGAGAAGAGAAGAACGAAACAGCTGGTGTAATCTACTGGGAAGAACAGGAGTTCATAAGATATTTGTTACTTTAAGAATAGTACAAATTATTACACGTAATTCAGGGTGCATAAACAGTAGTACAACAGTACTTTCAGAACTGATTTCAGTGGTAATCCCGCAAGCAACTGTAGTTATACCTTGCAGCTGAATGAAATGCAAATGAAGACAGGAATAGATCAGGAAAAATGTGTTATACTGTCATTTTTAACCATGATTAACTGCAGTAATTACTGATTTCTTTCAGACTGATGCCAGTGCATCATAAAATGTATTTGGAAATACAGAACTGAAAGACAAAGCACTTCAGAAAGAAGAAAAAAATCCCTTGCCATTTCAATTCATCACAAGTTTGTATAAGCACTACTCTTACACATTTGTCCCAGTTATATAAGCACTTCCCCAATCACTACCCCCAACTGTATGCATGAGCACTTCCCATACACAAGTTTATGTCAATACATATATTTTCCTACAGAGTTTTATTGTGTTGCAGTATTGCATTAAAAATAATGTGTGAATTTATTGTGTGTTTTCTGTTTAGACTCTCCCCAACCCTTTTTTCTCTTTTTTAACTTATTTTGCTTATGTGTTTCTTTTTTATTTGTTGTTTTGCTTCTCTCTCATTTTTTTATAGAGGTTCAAATCCCTCAGGAGCAGACCAGGCACTTACCTCCCTGGCTAGGTAGAGAGAATTCTCTGCTCATCCAAGGACATAGTTCATAGTTCATAGTTTTAGTACTAAGCTAACTGCCCTTGCAAGCTATTTTAAGCTTAGCCAATTATCCCTTGTGAGACTCAAACCCTGCACCTTGTGTTTCTAAGGCAAACACCTTAGCCATTAAGCCACCCTCCCACCAAAGTATGACAAGGTTCGAACCCAGGACCCTTTGCATTATAATCAAAGTATAGAACCACTAAGCCATGACATCCTCACAGGGTTGAGTAGAGATTCCTGTCCTGCAGACATTCTGGCATGTGGTAGCCTGGCAAGCCTCACTGAATGGGGGCTTCAGAGTTTGGTTGAGGATGTACTGGTAGAGGTAGTGGACAAGAGAATTCAGTCTGTTGAAGTCTCTCTTCAGTGTGTAGAAGAAACACTCACACAGTTGATGCCTACCACCATGCCAACACAGCCCCTACCCCCTCAACATTTGGGTGCTCCGCTGCAATACCATGTGGCAGTGGACATCTTTGAGCCTCTGTGGACTGGGTATGCAGTTGGGACTTCCTCAGCCCTTCTTCCCTTAACATTTCTTCTTTAGTGTCTTACCTATTTCTCACCCACTCTAACCCCTTGTAAAAAAAATTGAAACATGGGAGGGGTCTATCCCCAACAAAAACATAGTGCCCATACTGTCCCATCTCCTTCAGCTCAAACCCTCTTGATGTTTGCCTTGTGTTTTCACCTCTTTGTTTTATCTCCCCTTTTTTTCAATCTAGCTTATCGCCTCCTTTCAATTCATAGGTTCATAGGTTCGTAGGTTCATACTAGGCTATCTGCCCAAGGGCATTTATAAGCCTAGCCCATAGTTATTTGGCTTTTGCCACCCCTTTAGTTTGAATAAAACTATGCCTATTATTTTGCTGTGCCTCCATCAAGCAGTGACACTGAAGTAATCCCTGGGGTATATCTGCGATCCCCCATCCATTGGTCAAGATTCCTCTTGAACAAGGCCAGCGAGGTGCTCTGCCTCACATGTACCGGGATTTTGTTCCACAGCATAGGGAGTCTCTGGGTGATGAATCTGTCCCTCCAGCACATTCAATTAATAACCGTGTCAAGGTTTAAGTCTCCCGCCCTTGTGGTTCTGAGGGATCTAGATTTTTTGAGGTGAAGCATATTCATCAAATCAGGGTTTGACATGGCCTTATATGTCAGGCACAGGTCACCTCTGAGCAAGCGGTATGAGACTGAATAGAGCTGGAGTTCTTTCAGTCGGGCAGCATAAGACATATTTTTGAGACCCTTTATCCTTTTGGTGAGGAACTTTTGGGGCCTTTCCAGCTGCTGCAGGTGTCGGGTCAGATACATTCCGAATGGGGCATTGTACTCAATCATAGGTCTAATGAGTGATGAGTACAGGGGACGATGACCTCCCTTGATCTAGATGTGAATCCCTTCATGATCAGGTGGGCAATGTAGAAGGTTTTCCTAACTACTTTAGCAACATGAGTGTCAAACGAAAGGCTACTGTCAACCTGGGTCCCCAGATCCCTGATGACTTCTTCTGTGCTCAGTGGATTGCCACCTATATGGTAGCTAGGGGTAACCTTGTTTTTCCCGAAGGGTATGACTATGCATTTCTTGGCATTTAACTTTAGGCCATGGCTCTGGCACCAGTTATCCGTTTCTGTGAGGCCCTTCTGAAGGATATCTGTGTCAGATGTGTTTTCGACTATGGCGCCCAGTTTGCAGTCATCTGCAAACTTTGTCAGCCATAACCCTCCTGTGTTTGCTTGTACTTCAGAAAAGTAAATGCCGAACAAGAGTGGACCCAGGACTGAGCCCTGTGGGACACCACTTGTGACAGGCTTTGAGTCTGACATGGCTCCAGCAACTCTGACCCTGTGGGTTCTGTCACTTAGCCAGTTTGCAACCCATCTTGTGATGTATGGGTTTACATTCAAGCTGATGAGTTTTTCGATGATACCTGAGTGGGGCTTAATAAAACCATCAGGATATCCACAAAAGGATACCCCATATGAAGAAAAAGGTATAACCCATTTACTTTCTTTAAAAAAAAAACCCTCTAGGCTGCTGTGTGGTCTGCACGTTGCTAGAATGCTTTCAGTGTGACTGTACTCAGTCATGCTTGCCCACAATACGCCAAGGCACATACCATTTATGATTCTGCAAAATGCTTCATACGTACGAAAAGACAAACTTTGTAAAACTTACATGTTAAAAAAATGGGTATGATTATAGAAATTGCCTCATTTTTCTATATTCAATGCAACAATGTTAAACTGACCTTATTTGCATCTCTGTGTAGCTTGGCTGTCTGCAACTGCATGCTACACACTTGCGCAATCCCGGACAATGAATATTTCTCTATATGTTGATCGTCTGCTAATGCTGGATATTAGACACTAGTCTGACAGAATATTCTTTGTTACACAGTTAGAAAAATAAGCAAACATGTTGATAGTGCATGATGCCTGTGTGTGTGAGGAAAGGATTGGGGACACATTTGTAGTAATATAAATGTTAGATAAAGAATCACTACACTGCCCAAGATGTCTGCAGTAGCAAGTAGTATTTGCTTTTAAAAGATGAGATTTATTACTGGTTCTGCAATTTTAATAGTTTTAAGCACAGAATAAGTAGATGTCCCACTGGGGTATAGTACTGGGTGATTTGTGTCTTTAGCACTACAAATATAAGGATGGGGAAATTAAATCTGTGAGTCTGTATCTCTTCACTCAACCTATAAAAAAGAACATGTATGAATATAAAGACTAAAATGTTCAGAATTGTTTGTATTTGTTTTATAATCTACTTCATTGAAATTGTTTAATGACTTTCATGATTTCTTCATATAGAAATATTGTTCAAATAATATTAGAAGAAATATAAATTAAAGCTTATATTTGGATAGAAAATAGAATTTGAATTATATTTTATTTTCTTTTAGCTGCAGAGCTAGACACTGAGGAAAACGTGTTGCAATTGATTTTACTCATTTGGTAAATATTTTGATAGGATAGGATTGCAACAGTAGTTTTATCAGGATTTTCTGATTTAACTAGGAACCTTAATGGATTGCATGTATAGCTTACAGTGACAGTTTATTGTTTTTATTTATTTATTTATTTATATTTGTTGACCGGGTGTGTCCAACTGGATGTAGGTCCATTTTCAGTTTAGGCCCGGGGAGAAAAGCTCAACAGTATATACAGACAATAGTTACATTGGATTTACATAGCAATTAACAATCTGATCAACATAGCAATTAACAATTACAAACATAGTTACAGATGAAGAACATAGTACATCAGTAGAGAACTAGAATCTTTATCATCTGCGAAGTACATAACAGACATTAACAATTGTTACAATAAGAAGTTCCTGCTGTATAATAAGTAGTTAGGCTTACGAGCATCCGAACTTGCTACAATCAAGGTAGTTAGTGGGGTGGAAAGAAAGGTAGTGGGTGGATAGGGTGGGTGATATTAGAGAGGGAGTTGCAAGAGCATAGCCAGCATGCTTTTAGGTGCGCTTTTAGTGAAGTTTTGAAGTGGGTGCATGATGGTATGGAGGTAATTGTGGGTGGGAGGGAGTTCCATAATTTGGCTATGGCACAAGAGAATAGTGCTTCTCCAGCAGAGTTATTGGCTTTAGTGACCTGTAAGTGATTTTTGTTGCTGGATCTTAGTGGTCTGGTGGTGTGATAGGGTTGGAGTAGATTCTGGAAGGATGGGACTTTTAGTGGATGGTTTACTAGTTTGTGGGCGAGTGTGAGTTGATACCATTGAAGGAGTTTGAGGGAGTTCAAACTAGCCCAGTTCAGCAAGTGAGAGACAATGGTGACTACGGTAGGATGCCCCTGTGGCGAATTTGGTGATTTTGTTATAGCAGGTCACGAGCTTGTTTAGATCAGATTGCCTTAGGTTGGTATATACTGGAGAGGCATAAAATAGGGTGGAGATAAAGTGGGAATTTGCTACTGAAATCTTTGCTGCTTTGGTGAGAAGTTGCTTATTTCTGTATAACACTCCTAGTTTTTTTGTGGACTTTTTTTTATGGTCATGAATATGTGAATGTCAAATTTTAGTTTATTGTCTATTTCCACTCCTAGCAATTTCGTGTGTTCTGTTGGGTGTATAGTGGTGTCTTTTGCTGTGATGTTAAAGTGACAGTTGTTTTGAGTATGTTTGGTGGGTTGGAAGATGAGTAGTTTAGTTTTGTTTGGGTTGAGTATTAATTGGGCATAGGATAACCAAGTTTCAACAGAGGAAAAGGCTTCCTGTGTGACTTTTTGCAGTTTGGGTAGGGACTGGGCTGAGCAGATGATGGTTGAGTCATCTGCATATTGTATGAGTGTGCCATGTTTGGTGGCAGAGGCTAGATTATTTGGTGAAAATAGAGAAGAGTAGGGGTCCAAGGATGGATCCTTGGGGAACCCCTATAGAGACAGGTAGTTGGGGAGATATGCCATTCTGACATACAATGGATTGTTGGCAGTCAGACAGGTAACTCTTAAACCAGTTGGTGACTGATTGAGAGAAGGATAGGTTAATGAGGACAGATATGAGTTGTTTGTGTGGGACCATGCCAAATGCTTTAGATAGGTCTAGGAAGGTAGCAGAGGAGAGATAGCCATTGTTTTTATGCTGAAGGATAGTGTTAGTAAAGGAGAGTAAGGCAGTGGTGGTGCTATGGTTTGGTTGGAAACCATGATGAGTATTGGAAAGGAGGTTGTTAGTAAGGAGGTAGTCTGAGACCTGAGAGTGAATGCATCTCTCTAGTATTTTGGAGAGTGGAGAGAGAATAGCTATGGGATGGTAATTGGTTAGTTCTGTGGAGGGGCCACCTTTGTGGAGGGGAATTATATGTGATACTTTCCATAGTGTGGGAATGTAACTTTCTAACAGAGGTCGGTTAATCAAGATTGATACTGGGTAGGCTAGATCATCAGCTGCGATTTGTAGGTATTCACTTGGGAGGTTGCCTACTGCTAATTTGGTAGGCTTAAGTTTAGTTAAGAGTTTTTTTTTTTTATGTTGGAGGTAGGAACAGGAGGAAAAGAGAAGACAGTGGGGAAATTACTAGTTGAAGGTGCGGGTTGGAGGGGAGGGGGGGTTATGTTGTCTAGTTAGTGATAATATGGTTTGTGTGAAGTGTGTGTTGAATGAGGTAGCAATATTTTCGGAGGAGTGAGAGATGTTAGGAGGAGGGGTACTGACTTTACCTGAGTGGAGGATGGAGTTTATAGAGGACCAAAATTGTTTGGGGTTGTGTTGGGAGGAGTCTAGGGCAGACTGGTAGTATTGGAATTTGTCCTGTTTTATTTGCTTTTTGACTCTATTGCATAGTTCTAGGAATTTCTGTCTAGTTAAGGGGGTTTTGATTTTACACCAGTGCTCCCAGGCTTTATTTCTGTTTTTCATTTCTGACTTAGTGGTTTTCTGTAGCCATGGGGAGGGTTGTGCTTTGGTTCTGGAAAGTCTTATGGGGGCGTGGTAATTAAGGATGCTCAGGAAGGTAGTATTAAAAAATTCAACTGTGTCATTAAGACTGAGGTATCTTAGAGGATGCCAGTTACATTCTCTGAGGGTTGAGATGAACGTGAGTGGGTTAAAGTTTAGTTTTTTACATATTTGATGGTAGATGACAGGTTTAGCTTGGTATAGGTGTTTTTTTGAGTAGGAATGTTGGGGAGTGATCACTGAGGCTGTCTGCTAAGCAGCCTGCTATATGTGACTGAGGTCTCTTACTGACTAGTATCCAATCCAGGGTAGTGTGCTTGATGGAGTTTTTATTTATCCTGGTTGGCGACTAGACTAGTTGGGTGAAGCCATAAATGTTTAGATGATGGGTTGAATGGTTGCCTGAACATAATTGCTAGTCAATATTGAAATCACTTAAAATTATAGTTTCTTGGGGGAGATGGTGGGTAGACCAGCTGAGGAAGTTTTCTAGTGGAGGGATGTTTTGGCCAGGTGGGAAGTAGCATCCAATTATGTTGATGGCTGTATGTTGGTTTATTTTGAGGTTGGTATATATTATTTCTTCATTGCCTATTTGTGGAGCTGTTGATTTTAAGATCTGGATGTTTAGATGCTGTTTAAATATTATAGCTATACCACTTCCTTTCTTGTTTAGCCGGTCTACTCTTAGTATGCCGTAACCGGTAGGGAGGTTTTGCTTACTGGTAATGTAAGGTTTTAGTCAGGTTTCTGTCAGGATGACTATATCTGGGGAGTACAAGTCTATGGTGGCATGGAGTTCATGGACCTTGTTGGATATACTTATAATATTTAGGCTTAGTAGAAGGAAGTCACTTGGCTTTCTATTGTCTGTGATTTGGGAGAAGTTGTGGTTTCCAGTCTGATTATGAGGAGTGGGGTTGGAGACGGTGGGGCCAAGGTTGGGGTGGATGTCTCCACTTAGGGCTAGTTTTGATATGCATGAGGTTATTAGTTTTCTCAGTTTTTGAATGTGTTTGTTTATTAGGGAAACATTATGATTGTGCTTTGTGGGTAATAGGTATGGTGGGAGGGTTACTATGTTAGGTTGTAGGGATGCTTTTTGTTTGAGTAATATAGTTGATAGAATATGTAGGGGGTGCATAGGGATGCTTCTTGAGTTGGTGGGAGGGGAGCTGAGTGAGGTTGAGACATGAGTGGTGGTGTGAGTAGTAGTACAGTGGTAGTGGTTGAGTGGGGGAATGATGGAGTTTTGGTAGGGTGTAAGATATGCAAGGAAAGTGAATGCAGTGAGCATAGGTATGGTATGCTTATACATGTTAGCTGAGGAGGAGTGATAAAAGTGGGAAGATGGAGGAGGTAGCATTGGGTTTAGTGCCGTGGTTGGTTGTTGGAAAGATGGGAGGGGTTTGCATGTGTAATAAAGGAAGGACCACTGGGGGTAGGAGGAAATTGGGGTCAGGGTGGGGAGCAAAGTAGGCAGAGACCCTGTTAGTTGCTCTTATGAGGGGGGCTGGAAACAATCAGGTAGAGTAAACTGATAAAAGAACATGTGATAGTGAATGTGGAGACTCAGGTAGGTACCCTGTATTCCCACGAACTATCAGTTACCTGTGCCCCAGTTCAGGCAGTTTTAGTAAGTTTTATGGCAGGGCTGAGCATAAAGTGCTCAAAGGGTGGTTGTAGTTTTAAAAATGGTGCCTGCCACAGGTAATATTTATTAACATTGGGATTGGTTTAAGGTAATAAACAGGGAAGGGGGCGACAAGGGTGTGAGCAGGCAGTTCTTTTGCACTGCTGCTAATGAGCCAAGATCAAGCAAAGACAAGTTTGAGTTTAAAATACAATCAGAATTGACAAGGACTGCTCTGAAGCTGTAAGTCATTTCTTAACCATTTCTCGGCTGGAAAAACAGGATAACCTTGTATCAGTAGGCTACTGTGGTCTCAATTTAAATTAACAAACACACAGTATTTGATCAGTTATGGATACTGTTTGCTAACAGAAGGGAATAAAAGAGAAAATGCAAAATGAGTGTGTGTGTGTGTGTGTGGGGGGGGGTAGGGGCTGCTTACAAGCCAAAGCAGAGTGCTCTCCAGGGAATAATGAATATTAGCTCAAACAGGTAGACACATACTCAAAGTTAACTTTAGCTGCTTGTGTTTGCAGACAGTTTAGACCTGGACTGCGCTTTTCTTATAACAATGTATCCACCGGTTGGATAAAAGATAAAGGTGGTACCGCAGCTGAATACTTATAGTATTCTTGTATTGTTCTTGTTTGTTTTACCTTTTACACATTACAAAAAATCTTAGCATGCATACCTTTAAATTAATAGAAATTAAACTGCAGTTTATTTTTAGCTAACTAACTTTTTGAAAATGTATCAGTAGCAGAATTTAGGAGATTACTCTATTTAGTAGGAATTTATGGAGATTTTATAATATACATTTAAATATAAATTGTTTAATAAACCTTTCATAACATGGAGCTGCATATGATTTAAATATCAGTGGTCTGAATAGTCAAGCATCAAAAGAAAATCTAACCAAATATTTATCAATTAACCTTTCTCTGGTAGTATTTTTTCAAGAAAATCATATTAGAACAGATGATAGAGAAAAATTAAAATTTTCAAACTATAAGATTTTATCTCATTTGTCTTACAAATCTAAAAGGAAAGGAACCCTGATTCTCTAGCTAAATGGAGTAATGAGTAATGCCAAAAATATTATTAAAAAGAGGACTGAGGTGGATTATTCATAATGGTAGTAATCAAGTATAATTAAGGAATCTGGGCCCTTGTAATGTATACTGGCTACCTGGTATGAGATTCAAGAAAGCAATAATTCACTTAAGTTATGCAGTAGACAACATGAAGAAGAACTTAATAATGGGAGGAGATTTTAATTGTGTTATGAAATCTTTAACAAGTACTTCTAGAGATCCAATAATTTCAACATCAGCAAAATTACTGAAACAATTGTTAAGAAAATTAAACAAGATTAATTTGTTTTCTTTACGGGATTCTCATTTGCTCGTTTTTCTCATTACTCTCAAGTCATTGGTACACAATCTAGAATTGATAAAATGTTTGTATCTCAAGAAGTAAGACCAATAATTTTAAATTATAAGATACTAATCTGCCCTATTTTGGATTACAATGGACATACTATGAATTTGAAGTAAACTATAACAAAAATTGCATAATCGCAGTTTATATAACAAAATTGGATTATTTTAAACCCTGGTTTATAAAGGAATTTTTTTTCTCGAATTCGAATCTTAAAGAATAAACAGATTTGTTACTGATCTAGAATCCTTCCATTTGCCTGGTGGTATAATATCTTGGCATATTAAGAAGAAGAAGAAACACTGGGATAAAGGTCTGAATGTTAGGGAGAAATTCAAAAACTAAGGACATTTTTTTCAAAAAGGTAACAAGTCTTGATTATCTCACATTAAAAATTGTAATAATGAATGCCAAACCTTCTTACACATAAAGCTTTGATAACATTACAGAAGCTTAAAAGTTCTATTTATGCTATGAATCCTAAAGGCATGCATATGCATTTTTCTATATAACTGATTGAATAGGTAAACTTAATGGATTCATTAAAATGTGCAAGGAAGTCACTTACTAAAAATATGATAAATGCTAAAAAAATAAAGAATCTAAGAATGATATTGACTGAACTCTTCCTGAACTTAAATCCTGTTATAAGGGTCTAAATATTTTAAAGAATTGCTCCATGAATAACATTATACAGTATATTTTATTTTAGATCATTTGGAAATTTCTAAGGTTTCTGATTAAGGCAATAATCATATTTCATAAAACAGTTCTATAATTGAAGGTAAAATAAAATTAGTAAATTATTGAAATTAGATAAAGCTACATGTATAGATGGTCTCAAACATAAAAAAAAATGAACAAGCAAAGAAATCTGTCTAGTTCTAACCTCACCACAAGTGTTGAGGAAAAAATAAAAACAGAGAAACTAGTGGTTTTAAAACTTCATTGTTGAGCTCAGTCACAATAATTTCCAAAAACCATGAAACCCAGGTAGTGTTCCAAAACAAGCAGCCTTTGTTTGTCAGAGACAAGTGATCTTGCTGATGGTTTGTTACTGAGTATGACTTGTCTGTGACAAATAAAGGCTGGTTGCTTTGGAACACTACCTGCATTTCATGATTTTTGGAAATTATTATGACTGAGCTCATCAACAAAGTTTTAAAACCACTAGTTTCTCTGTTTTTTTTTTAATGTACAGATGGTCTAATTCCCAAAATATATAAATTGATTCCACAAAACATATACACTTAATTCTTAACACATTAATCACAATCCAAACATATTCTGTCATTCTTCCTTTATGCAACATATTCCTTGAGAACTCCTATACCCAAATATAACAAGGGTATGTCATATTTTTTCTGCTTATAGGTCAAAATTAATTTTAAATATGAGCTATAAAATATTTATGTCCATTTTATGGCTAGATTAAAAATCATGTATTCCTAAGCTGACTGATGAAGATTAGACAGACTTTATACCTAACAGACAAATTCAGGATAGCATCAAAAGTGTAATAAATATTATAGATTTGCAACTAAGATAAAGCATGAATTAGTTTTGATAAGCTTGGAGACAGCAGCAACCGAAATTTTATTTTTCATTTTTTAGAATATTTTGGCTTTTCAAGGGAATTTTTTTTTAATTTTCATGCAAATACAGTGAGACCAATATCTGTTTTCTAGATTTAGAAGTTAAAAAAGGTAATGTTAACAAATTAAATTCAATCATTATTTACAGGAATGTATCAAGCCACACTATTTTACACCAGTCCAGTGTGCACCCCACTTATATGAAGCATAATATTATTAAGGGGCAATTGGTGAGATTGAAGCAACTGACCACAAATATTGAATATTTAGACACTTTCATTAAAATGTTACAGGATAGATTTAGTCATGGGGGATATCCCAGGGAAGTTATCAAAAAGGTAGTAGCTCAAGAAACCGAAGCAAAGAATTCCAGTAGGACAATTGACAATACTTTTAGGGAGTAGTCACTTTCTATGCCTTTGGTATTTTTGTTAGATAGTGAAGCCATAAAGAGAATAGTTCAAAACAACTGGAGAATATTGGTAGCTAGTGAAGAAATTAAGAAGGTAGTAGGTGAGAAACCTTATTTCATAAATAAAAAAGGCTTGTAACATTAAGAGCGTTGAGAGCGCTCAAGAAGTTGGACTTTTATCTTTCTTTTGGTTTCGTTAGTGGTATGTTTTCTTACTTCAATTTTTTCACCATTCTCCATTGAGACTTATTATTGTTGTTTTTTTTCATTATATCCATTTTTCCATCTTACCTTTAAAATCTGCAACATCTGGTCAAAGACCACCACTCATTGGAAAGCCCACATTCTGCCTGTCAGTAATCATCCTAGGATTAGTGTTTCTGTTTTGTTCTAGCTGAGAGAACATTCATATGGCCGTTATTTCCTGGAGGCTGCTGATCATCACAAAGAATGATAACTGCTTAATATGTGCCAACATAGAATTTGTACATCTGTTTTGCTCGTGGTGAAAGATGGAGCAAATGCATTGATTCCTGACTGTTTCTGTTTGGGCACTGAGTGTCTGTGGAGGCCTTCCTGATTGGTCTGGTTGCTATTCAAGGCATCTACCAGGAAAAGGCTAGAACAAGCCTACAGATCCCTGTATCATCTGGGACAAGACCGTGGATCAAACAGCCTGTGGAGTACTTCTCATCTTGGGATTGGTGCTACAGTTTTGCTTTTCATGAAAGAAGAAGTAAGGAGGCAGTGTATCCCAGCAGAGTGAAGCTTCGGTAAGAGAAGCACTAGTAGTAACCATGAAGTAGCCAATTAGGTGAATCCTCACTATCTATCATTCTTCACAAAGCTAATTCTCTTTTTGCAATAAGTACTGTTTGATTAGCTACTGTCTAACCTAGCTTGATTAGCTACTGTCTAACCTAGGCTCAGAATATCTCCCTAAATATTTCATCCATAAATCATCAGTGGCTACTTTAGTAAATTCCCCTCAGGTGTTTGACAGTGCCATGTATGCAGGCACCTTGAGTTGGCATATTTCCTGTAAAAGCACTCTTAAAGTTTCACAAGTACTTAGTTGCACATAGGACAAGTAGTTTGCAGTGGCAAGCACTGCCCTCAGAGTTCCAAACCAGATAATCTTCACTCTACTTTATATTCTCACCTCAACCTTCTAATCATTAAAAAGGGTCCTGTTGCCATCATTGATATGAAATTTCCCACTATCTCTTTAACAGCTTGGTGTATATTGGGCATCCTGAGGCAATGTAGAAATTGATTCATGTTTCCTGACAAACAGCTAATTCTAAAATAAGCTGATAATATATGTAAGATATGTATTTACACAATGACACCAAAGACAAGGCTCTCACTCCTAATGTCAATCAGGTTGTCAGTAGTACATGCATTGTACCTATCACACACAGTATAAAGTAGACATATACACCCATATATGCTGAGGCACTTACATTTAACCTTCTTAAACCCCAAAGGCCTCCTGGATGAAACACACATAACAAATTCTCTCAGCAGCCCAAAATGTACTCTTTCAAAATAACACCCACATCAGAACATATAACCACATTTCATGGACCATCTACTTCTAACCCTAATAAGTCAAGCTACCACACACCTCAACATTCTGGTCATTGGAAACTCCACTGTAAAAGACATTGATGGCTTAAACACCAAACTGAGTAAGTAGAAAGTCATGGTAAGTTGCTTATCAGGGGCCAGGATCCAGCATACTGCACATGCAGTCAGGTCATTGGATCATAATTTCTAGTATGACTCAGTCATAGTCGATGTGGGTGTAAATGACCTGAGACATACCTCTCTGGACTACATGAAGTGAGACATCATGGATATATTAGAATATGTGTCTCAGGCTGGTATAAGCCTAGTGTTGAGCAGCATTCTTCCTTATCCAAGGATGATGCCACAATGTGAATAGAAGTTAACTGATTTTAACAATGGGCTTAGTTTCTTCTGTCATTCCAAGGGCATCAAATCCATGATATTTGTCAACATGGAAGGAAATGGTCAACAGACCATGCTGCTTAGTCAAGGAAGGTCAGCACCTCTCCCCTCTAGGTTATTGAATATTAGCCAACACATTGTCCTCCCACATGGTGTCTTTTTAAGGAAAGCCAAACTGCAAATACTTCCATTATAGCAAACCAAAACCAAGAAACTGTAAAAGTGTTACTGCTCAATGCTAGGAGTCTAAATAAGAAATTCCACTCCCTACAAGATGTCTTCACCCTAGAGAATGCTGATGTCTGTTCAATAATTGAGACGTGGTTTAAAGCCATGAAGAGCACACCAGCAATGCAAGGCTTTAATGCCTTCCACATATTTAGACTAGCTACTACACAGGCAGGGACTAAAGGTGGAGTGTCTCAATTTACATCAGAAATAAATATACCTCAGGGCTGGTCAAACAGGATGATGCACTCGAGCTTCTGCCCATTCAAATCACCATAGGCAAGATCCCATAACACTTCCTTGCAAACTATAGGTCCCCCTCTATGATCCATGAAACCCATAACACATATTTAAGCTTACTGGAAATACTTACCATCCAACCCAATACCATGTTCATGGGTGATTTTAATTACTCCAGTATTAACTGAGAATCATATATAACACCAAATGTGCACACATAGAAATTCCTGGATTTTGTAAGCAAAAACTCCCATGAACAGATTGTCAATACACTGACCATGGGTCAAACATGCTGGATCTAGTACTCACTAATATGGGAGAGAGATGTGCACTCCCTAGCATAATGTCCTCTTTTGTAAGGTCAGATCACAAAATGGTCTCCTTTGAAGTAAAATAAAAACCAGAGCCATAGCTAACCCTGGAGTGTTCATGAATTTATCTAAGGCTTTCTATTTTTAAACAATAACCTTTCAAAATTTCAAGCTCCACTAAACACTGAGAACACTGCTACTTATGCAGAACTGTTCACAGAAACCCTATACAAACATATTAATAGCTACATAGAGGCAGCTGTACCTGCTAGAAATAAGTACATAACCAACTCAGTGAACAAGCCACCCTGGTGGAATCACAACATCAATAGGCTAAATAACAGAAGGAAGAAAATCTTGGCAAATAATTAGGATATGTAGAACCCAGCAGGATAAAAGCACTCTCATCAAACTGAACAAACAACTCAGATGACAAAATCTACCAAAACCAAATCTGAGGTAAATTTGGCCTCCCAGGCCAAAGACATCCACAAGGCATACTTTAGCTATGTCAGCAACCTCAAAGGCAGTAAACAATTGCATGCATAGCATATTCTTAATGGATCCCCCAATACTGAGCCAGAAGATATAGCAAACAAATTCAGCTCTAACTTTACCCCTCCAGCCTCCATTCAGGAAATCCCATCAAATATATCTCCCCCCAACTATCCTAAATGCTCTCTCTCTCTAAAGCCAAAGTACTGCATCGATGGCTCCTAGGTTGCCTTCTAAATAGCATGAAACATGACATGTCAGGCCCTCTGGAATCACTATTTAAATGTAACCTCAAAACAGGCTTCGTACCTTACAAACAGAGAACAGCAACTGTCAGACCCATGCATAAAGGTGGGCCATCTACAGTCCCTAGAAACTACAGACCCACAAGTCTTATTAGTCTCATATGCAAAGCCATGGAAAGAATTATCAAGGAAATGATCAACAATGACAAAGGAAATCTCTAGACACTGGACCCAATCCAGTTTGGTTTAGTCAAGAGCAGTTCATGCCTACTCAGCCTATTGGACTTCTTTGAGAAAGTCACAAAGCAATGGACAAGAGCAAAATAGATCACACATCCTACCTTGATTGGGCCACGGCATCTGACACAATACCCCTCTCAGGCATCATTGACAAACTCAAGAGGTTAAGTATAAAGCCTTATGTCAACCAGTGTATATCCAGCTGGCTCACAGACAAGATCTAGGAAGTTCAAATTAAGGTGTCCACCTCCACAAAGAGGCCAGTCACAAGCAGAGTTTCTCAGGTATCAGTCCTTGATCTGCTCCTTTTTGTCATCTACACCTCTGTAGTCAAGGCCAACATCAAGGGCTTCTGGTAGATCAAAACCACAGATGACTGCAAATTAGCAGCAGTCATAGAATCCACCACTGATAGTAATGTTCTCCAGGAAGGGCCAACACATGCAATAACTGGTGTCAGAGCCATAGATTAAAACTAAGTGCCAAGAAATGCATAATAGTATATTTTGTGAAGTCATCCACCCCTGGTAACTATCATAGTGAAAACACACCCCTAAGAACTGACCTAGTAGTCAGGGACTTGGGTATACATAGCAACAGTAATCTAGTCTTTCACCATCATGTGTCTACACTAGTAAGGAAATCATTCTATGTTGTGCAACTTATAAAGGTATGGCATCTGGGTTGAAGTATGTCATTGTCTCACTGTATTTGACATTCATCAAAGCTGTCATTGAGTACAATGTCCCATTTGGCATGTACCTAACTGGGCAAGTCCAACAACTGGAACATCCACAGAGGTTCCTTACTAAAAAATCTAGGAATAAGTAACATGTCCTATGCAGACTGCTTCAAAGCCCTATACCTTTATTCTTTCTTTTACAGGCTGTTGAGGGGAGATCTATGCCTGGCATGCAAGACATATTTTTTATTTATTTGTTTATGTATTTATTTATTTATTTATTTGACATCTGGTAACTGGGTTAGTCTGACTGGGTAGAGACCCCTTTTCAGTGGAGACCTCAGGAGAAAAGCTCCACAACAAAACAAAAGATGGTAAACAATTGTAGATAATTATACAATTGCTTAACATGATTGTAAAAATAGCATTTGTAAAACTACTAACAGGGTAAGATAAGATTTAACAAGATGAGAATAACAATATATTTGTTTTATATTGTTATGCAGGACAGACAAGAAAATAATAAGAAAAATAACAAAATGTGCTGTGCATAATACATTTTTGCCAAGGGTACGACAGATGATAAGCTGCCTAAAGAAGGTGTATAATAATGCAGGAGGACAATACTATGACAGTAGCAGTAATAAGCCACCAAGGAAGACTGGTACAGTGAGAGGCCGGATGAAAAGTAGCTACAGGAAGAAAATAGTCATTGGTAAGAGCAGGGAAGAAACACCATTTGTAGGAAGTATGCAAAAGAGTAGGATAGTAGAAGCAGATTGGACAACAGTCTGCATTACTGTAGTCTAATTAAATTTAATCGATGTTGCAGTTAAGAGGGGGAGAAGTAGGCAGAAATTATAGCTGACAGGAAAATAATTTATGATGGGTCATTGCAAGGGCATGACCATGACTTGCTGCAGGTATCTTTTAGTGCTATTTTGAAGGAGCTGAAATAAATGAGAGATCTGATATGTAGTGGTTGTTTGTTCCAAGCATTTGCGATGGGGTAGCTCTAGAATAGTTGGCCAATACTTTTATTAGACTTATAAACTTGCAGTAAGTTCTGGTGAGAGCTATGGGAATCACAGATGGGAGTATAAGGCTGAATGAGAGTATAGAGAGAGGGGCAGAATGATGGATAATGCAAGACTGAATGAGTTGTGAGAAGCTGGGGTAATAGAATTTGGTACTGAAATTCAAGCTATTGCATTTTTTAGGGCTATACAGTGATGAGTGCTATAGGGTAGATTAGTAGCAAATCTAGCAATTTTGTTATAGGTAAGTTCTAGTTTAGTCAGGAGATTTGATTGAAGATTTGTATTTATGGGGGCTGCATAGACTAATGTGGGGAGTAGGAAGACTTGGGCAAGGAAGAGTCTGGAGGATTGAGTGAGATATTTTCTATGTCTGTATAGGAGTCCGACTTTTTGATGAGTCTTTTTTATGCATTGCTGAGCATGGAGATTAAACTTTAGTTGGTCATCGATAGAGATACCGAGGAGTTTGGTGTGAGGTTCAGTGGAGATGGCAGGGTTATTCAATGAGGAGACAGAGAAGTTAGTCTTGTGATGTTGGAGGGTAGTAGGGAGAAACAGGAGAAGTTTAGTCTTCTTAGAATTCAGTACTAGCTGGTTAGAATTAAGCCATCTTTCAAATGAGAGAAGGTGAGTTAAGTTATCAGAATAGGAAATGATTGTGGAATTGTCTGCATATTGAATAATGGTAGAGAGTTGGCAGGAGGAATAGGGGTCATTAATAAATATATTGAAAAGTAGAGGTGCAAGGATGGAGACTTGGGGAACCCCAGTTTGAACAGGAAGGAAGGGAGAAAAACTAGATTGCCATTTAACAGCCTGGAATGTGTTAGAGAGGTAGCTAGAGAACCAGGATAGAGAATAATTAGACAGGTGTAGAGAGGCTAGTTTGGAAAGTAGCAGTTTGTGGGAAACAGTGCCGAATGCTTTGGATAGATCGAGAAACAGGGAGGAAACTAGCTTATTATTATAATGGTATAGTGCAATGGTATTTAGGAAGGATATAAGAGCAGTGGCAGTACTGTGTTTTGGATGAAAGCCATGCTGAGAGGGGGTAAGGAGATTTTCTTGGAAGAGGTCATCAAGCAGCTGTTTGTCGATACATTTTCCAACATTTTAAACAGGGGTGATAGGATTGCCAGACCCCACCCTGATGGACCTTCAGCATACCTGCAAAATAAAGAAAAAAGCAGCAGAATTATCCATTATAAATACTTAAACCTTGTCTATGATATAAATAGGACCTGCTGGATAGACAGGTATGTATCCCAGATACTATCTCTTCTCTGGAACAGGCTACCTGTGTATGTGAAGCAGAGTTCCTCCCTAACCCAGTTCAAGTGTAACTCAGACAATTGGATAGGGAGCAGGAAATTCATCCCCAGTTTAGCACGTATGTCTCTAATGGGCACACACAGCCTGTAAGTGGTTCATTTCCTAGTCCTCTGTTTGTAAATGTTTAATCTCCCAAGCCCTTGATTGCACTTTCCAAGGGTACCAGAACTTTTCAGAGATTTGAGATGCATGTCTAGGCTTAAAAAGCCTCCAGTGGTCATTTGCCTACTATATACCTGTCTAGTGTACACCTGTGAAACTATATGAGAAATAAATCTAGAAAGACTGCAAACCCAATTAATAGAATGCCTTTTTTACAAGAAACACAGTTCTTGGAGGCAATGAAAACAACAAAATAAACTTGACTGCCTGCAAATGATGATAGCTGGAAACAGTTCTATAAGTTGACAGAGTGCATTTAATTCAGTGTCAGTCCTGTGCCTCTGATGAATATCTTCAGAGCCAGATAACATTCCTGTCATATTCTGGTGCCAGAAATTTGGGTTGGGCATAACTATAGGCTGCATTAACTGGCTCCTTGAAGATGGTAAATTGATTTTACAGCTTCAGTAATTTAAATAGATTCCATGGTATTAAGAGTGGAGTAGAACATACTAGAGTGAAACATATTATTGTTTACAAAATTCAACAGATGATTTGCAAAATATAGAAGACTGCATAAATCCTAAGAAATTGCTTAAAAAGTTTAGGATATTTCTCAGCTTATTAGATGTAGTAATGGTGGCTCTCCATTTGCATCACAGCTGTAGAGTTCTATAGCTAAGCAAGGGTACATTTTCTGGTCAATAACAAGCAACAACAAGTATGTGTGGCGAGAGTACAGGGCAATGCAATATTATGGACTTCATTTTTTTTTTTTTTTGCTTGTCCAAAATATGTCACATATGTTAAAATTAGGTATACCTGTCTTGAAAATACAGATTTCAATTAACTACTTATGTTTTCACTTGTGTCTGCCAGTTTGTTTATTTCACACAACTTGTAATAGTAATCTGTATACAGAAAATGTATGGTTTCTCAGAACTGGAACCAATGAATATCTATTTGTATCAATGGATGATATGGAAGTGTGTATTCTAGCTTCCCTTACTTTAGATTGTTGTTATGGTCTGGATTGCGAATGGCAAAATTTCAAACTTGTTCTAAGCTGAAATTTATTTATTTATTTATTTATTTATTTCCAGTTTGATTATCAGGGAGGTCCACTGGGCCCTGGGGACCCATTTTCAGTGGAGGCCCGGGGAGAAAAGCTCCAAAAATACAAATACAAATTGCAAATTACAAAATATGAAAAAATATAAGTGATGCATTGAGGTGACCAGTTTGTACAATAGGAACATTCATTATTACAAAATAGTCAAATACAACTTCACTAAGGTTATTCTAAAAAGGTTATACAATTATAAAGCTGTTCTTATAGAGTAATTTGAGAAAATGCATTATATAAGCACATAAGTACATTCTAAAAAGGCTATACATTTATAAAGCTATTCTTATAGAGTAATTTGAGAAAATGCATTATATAAGCACATAGAGAAGTGAGTTAAGAAAATCTATTTACAGTATTTACACAAGGGGGTTCAAGGATAAATAATTGTAGGACATTTTGAGAGCAAGGGTACATTCCATGTGGGATATCAATGTGTTCTTGGATAATTTTTAGGTGGGGTAGACTATATGCACTGCCTCACCTTTTTATATTCTAGGTAGGATATCGGTGTATTCTTGTATAGTTTTAGGTAGGGTGAAGACAGGAGCATTTCCACTTAGTGGACAGATGTTTGAAAAGCTGAGTTTTGAAATTTTCAGAGTTTGATATTGATCTTAAAGAGGAAGGGAGAGGGTTCTAAGTATTGCCAATAGTGAAGGAGAAGAGAAGTTGGCCAGCTGGACTTTTAGGTTTATTGATAGCAATCAGGTTTTGATGTTCGGATCTGAGAGTTCTATTGTGGATGTAGGATGGAAGGATGTTAGCTAGGGCAGGACAGTTAGATGGCTGAAATATAAGTTTGTGCACTGTGGTGAGCTGCAGATAGTTTAGGTAGTCTGGTAGTTCTAGCCAATTTAGGGATTGAAGGGAAAGGCAATGATGGGTGGAATTTTTACAGTTGGAGGCAAATTTAGAAATTTTATTGTAGCAGCTTTCTAGTTTGGAGGTGATGGAGGATGACAAGTTGGTTAGGAGTGGAGCTCCATATAGTAATGAGGGCAAAAGGTAGGTAGTGGCGAAAGTGTGCCTGGTGGAGTGAGAGAGAAAGCGATTATTCCTATATAGCATGCTTAGTTTTTGGTGGGTTTTCTTAATATTTTGTTGAATGTGTATGTCTAACTTTAGGAATTCA
The DNA here is from genome assembly GCF_019279795.1 of Protopterus annectens. NCBI lineage: Eukaryota > Metazoa > Chordata > Ceratodontiformes > Protopteridae > Protopterus > Protopterus annectens. Next base: position 1,164,204,888 of record NC_056727.1, read on the forward strand.
TCGACTATAACACCGAGAAGTTTGTCAGAGGGAACCACTTCAATAGTGGAGTTGGAGTTACTAAGGACATTGAAAGTGTCTTTTGCATAGGAGTAAGACTTTCTGGGGGAGAAGAGGAGAATTTTGTATTTGTTAGCATTAAGGGAGAGGTGGTTTTGGTGCATCCAGTTTTCAGTGGTTGAGAAGGCAACTTGGGTTTTGAGAAGCAGTTCAGAGATTTTTGAGGCAGAGCAGACTAAGGTTGAATCGTCTGCATATTGAATAATTTTGGCATGGGTGATAGCAGTGTGAAAGTTATTAATGAAAATATTGAATAGCATGGGTCCAAGGATGGATCCCTGTGGTACACCAGTTGGGGTAGGTAGGAAGGAGGAGATGGAGTTTTTCCATTTGACTGCCTGAGACCTATCTGATAAGTAGCTAGATAATCAGGATAGAGAGTTAGATGAGAGATGCAGGTTTGAGAGGTGAAGGAGAAGGTGTTTATGGGAAACAGTATCGAAAGCTTTAGAGAGATCAAGCAAAACAGTGCCAAGCCAAAAGCCATGCTTCCATTGTTCTTTCTTTGTACTTTACAGTTCCCAGATGTGACTCATATAGCACCTCAAGCATATGCTTTCTCAGCTTACTGGGAGTTATTTGTCTGTCACCTTTGGCTATTAAGCCTTGATACTGACTTATAGGGTCATAGGCTATGCAAGGCAATTTGACCATATGTGCCTTGCCGATATCAACCCCAGGTTCTACCACCCTTTTCTAGGTGAGTAAGACCTGTAAGACCCTGAGTAAATTTAAAGATACCCATCCAGTTGTCCAAGCTATGTTTGAAGAACAGCAGGGAATCACATTGCCTAACCTTTAAAGGGAGCCTAATCCAGAGCAGAGGGAGTCACTGGGTTATGAATCTATCCCACCATCACATCTAATCTTATTTATTTTCTAATATAGTTTGTGATATTCTGTTCTTGTGATGGCTGCACTATTTGGCCTTGTTAGAAATTGAGGATCAATCATAGAAAGATCCCTGACATTATCCCCACCCCCAGGAACCTATGCAATACTGAGTGCAGGGACAAGGATTGCAATCTCTCCTGGTAGCAATGATTTTTTTTTATACCAGGGTCATTGGTTTAGGAATTTCTGCAGTTTTTTGCAAGTTTTTTCTGATGTGTCTAGTAAGATACATGCCATGAGGTACATTCTATGATAAAATGGGCCTAACCAAATCATAGTGTAGAGAAACAATTACTTCCTTGGTTTTAGATGAGATGACTTTGGCAATTAGTTGTGAACCATAAACGGATTTCCTAACTGTAGTGACTTCATTGTGATCAAAGAAAGTGGAATTATTAACCAGGGTGCAGAGTTCCCTGAGCACTGTTTTGGTTAGGCTACTGTTGAACATCCCACAGTGTGCTAAGCTTTAAACTGTCATTCATGTTTAAACAAAGTGGTAAAATGACATTTTTGTCAGGTGTGGAACAGTGTTACTCAATAAGTAGATAGGTGTCTCCAAGGTCAGGCTACTCACTTTTGCTTTTTAAAAATGTTTAACTTTGCCAAATGTGTGCAATCTCAGAGGAAGGGTATATCTGCAGGTGGTCAAGACTGCACAAGTCACAAGATGGCAAGGGTCATAATGTTGATGAACGTTTTCCATAGGAAATCACTGTCTATGCTGTTTCTGAGTGGATTAGCACAGATACCTTTGTACTGGGAGATTTCTTCCTTCATTTCTGTTCAACCATGGAGTTGGTATTTTTAAGTTCTGAGGCTGTGGAGTTCTTGTCCCACACAATCCCCATGATTCAGCAAGCAGCCGTGCAGGAATAAGTTATTCCTGCATGGCAGGGACCGTTCCTGTTCTGCACGGCAATGTGCCATGCATAGTTCTGAAGGCACGCTGCCATGCCCTAAAATGGACACGGTTCCATGTACGAGTGCAGGGTGTGTGTTTGAGAACAGAGCTCTCACAGTACACATGCCCTCTGCACTCCAGAATTGTCTTTCGGCAATTAAAAATGAGCAAGAATGCTCGTAACACCCCCAACCCATCAGGAAAACAAAAAATATGTAGTCAAAGTCAAAAGGGACAATCATCCCTACCAAGCATACCTCTCAACTGTACAGATTTTTGCAGAATGCCAAGATGTTTGCCTCATATTTTTGGTGTGTTCCCCCTAAAATGTGTACCTTTCTGGCAAATAGCTGAGGATCAAAGTCATTAAATAATGGCAAAACATTTGAGTTTAAGACTCCACACATCTGTCAGAAAATTCTTGCTAATGTAAAACCTATTATTCTAGCAACTTTTTAAGTTTGTAAGAGCAATATTTAAAATCTGTCCCTATTTGTCCCCCCATCATTGTAGGCTTTTGATCTAAGAGGTTCAGAGGGATAACACAGGTAGCATAAGCACATAGCAAACACCTCCCAGCCCATCAGAGTAAGGAATGTGGACAAAGCCAAAAGGGACAATTGTCCCACAAAGCAGACAATAGATAAAATAACAGGTTTGGCATTAGCAGGGATATTCTGAAGGGTATAGATAAAATAACACAACAAAACTTTTTTTTTATAAATGCGATAAATTTTAAGCATAACTGCGCAGGTGTGCCCATTGCTTAGCTACTCTTACTCCATCTTAAACAGCCCAAGAAGATAAATAGCAAGAGACATCCAACAGATGCAGTATTGCAATAGTGTAGTGGTTAGAGTGTATGTTTTGCAAACAGCCATTCCCGGTTCGATCCTCACTATGACCACTTCTCATTTTACATATGAAAGTAGTACATAAACAATTTTTTTAGCATTACCTATTAAATAACATATATTTGTTAACTGAAGTACTGCATTTGGTCCAGATGTGAGGTGCCAGTTTAATAAAGTTGTGAAATCCCCATATAAACACAAGTGCCCCATACAGTATAGTCACACATGAATAAATATAATGAAAGCACATTGGGGGATGTCAGGGACAGTAAACACATTTATAATAATTAATGAATGATGAATCAATGCCATACAGAAGATAGTCTATAAAAAACAAAAATAAGCAATGCTAAGCATTGCACAGCTCTGCTTACTAGGTGTAAGTATTGTGTAAATATGACTATTAAGTAATGAGTACACAGCTAAGTGGATTTGCCCATTGGTAAGCAGTGCTGAACTTGTCCTTTTAAGCAATGCCAACCTTAGCTAAGCAGGTTTTCCCTTAGCTTAGATTAGCTCAGCATATTCAAAACCCTCCAATCGCAGCAAAGGGCAGTAAATCAGATGTATTTAAACCTCACAGGTGGGAATACAGCTCATAACTGGTTGCAGCTTCCCACTGTAGGCAGGATGGCAGGAGTTGGAGAGGGATTGCACTTCCAGGCACAGCCCTGAGTCATACAGGAGTCCAAGGTCAAGGTAGGATTCCTCGTAAAAACAATTATGAGAGACTGCTGCAGGGCCAGTACCAGGGATGCCAATATAAAGCAGAAGCCTGGGACCATCTTGCCCGTGATCTCACCAGTGTCACTGGTATCCCTATGACTGGTGAGCAGGTCAGACACCACTATGCCAGCTTGAAGCGGCAAAAGAGGGAAGTCTTGGATGACTGGGTCCAAGAAGTAAGGCAGAGGGGTGATGTCACAGCAGTGTGTAAGTAGTCATACCATTACTGTTTACTAAACTCCAGCATGTGTATGAGATGGATAGGTATGTCTAAATATGTCTCTATCTCCTTTATAGCAGCAGATGAATGGGCTGTGAATCAGGAAGCCCATGAAAGTAGGCTGCAAATGCTTTGTTGCGAGGCTGGTGAGTAACACTTCTGCCTGTAATAGTCATACTAAATAAATATAAAGTAGTAGAAAGTCATCTGGCAGTATAAAAACTGTTGTATGGGTTGCACTGAATAAACCAGACAATATGACAGTAATAGTCCCATATAGGTCATATTTAAATAAAATGGCAACTGCCTGGCAATAAAGCTCTAAATCCTGGACTGGTTGTGTTTACTCTGGTATTGTATGGCATTTATTGTTGCATTCTCTGAATAGTAATGATGTATTAACCACTGTTACCCACACTGTGCCACATAAAAAAAAATTGTCTAGGAATGTCTGTATAAGACTGTTGTAAGTACAAGATCAGATTGTGCAACTAAGAGAGACTTAAACAGAAAACACTGATGAAATAGACAGCAATATCCAAATAGCACACTCTACTGTGATTTAATTTGTTGTATTTTTAGCAGACACAGCTATGGTTCGAATCCTGGGAGTGGTAGTAAGCTGTATGCATAATCATACCTCTCAACTGTGCAGATTTTTCAGAATGTCCAGATAATTGATTCATATTTTCTGCCTGTTCCTTTGTCCCCCTGGGAAATCAGTATAGCACACTCTACTGTAACTTAAATTGTTGTATTTTTAGCAGACACAGCTATGGTTCGAATCCTGGGAGTGGTAGTAAGCTGTATGCATAATCATACCTCTCAACTGTGCAGATTTTTCAGAATGTCCAGATAATTGACTCATATGTTCTGCCTGTTCCTCTGTCCCCCTGGGAAATCAGTGGGATGATCTCAAAATTGTAGTCATGAAATAATGACATATATTTTATTTTCAGACCTCAAAACCTTTAGAAGATGTATATTAAAACAACTCCTGTCACTCATGCAACTCTTCAAGTTTATGACAGCAATATTCAAAACATGTCCGTATTTGCACCCCCATGTTGTCAAGCTTTGTCCAGAGTGTGTGCATTAAGAGATTGAGAGGTATGTGCATAATATTAACTGGAATTTGGGAATATGTGTAGAAACAGTCAGGTAGTGTTAACAAACACTCCCTCCACAGGTCTGTTAGATAAAAAAACTGTACCTACCAATAAAGATTTAAATCCTGGATTGGTAGTATTTACTCTGGTATAGTATGGCTGGATATGTAGCATTCAGTAACATCTGATATCAGAATAGTACTGTTGTGTCATCCACTGTTTCTCACACTGTGCTACATAAAAATATGTGTAGGAATGTCTGTGTGATACTGTTGCAATTACTAGGTCAGATTGTAAAACCAAGAGAGATTTAGACAGAAAACACTGAAGATATAGACAGCAATATCCAAATAGCACACTCTACTGTGACTTAAATTGTTGGAAGTTTAGCAGACACAGCCATGGTTCGAATCCTGGGAGTGGTTGTAAGCTCTATACATTATCATACTTCTCAACTGTACAAAGTTTTCAGAATGTCCAGATAATTGTCACATATTTTCTGCCTGTTCCTCTGTCCCCCTGGCAAATCAGTGGGATGATCTCAGAACTGGAGTTACAAAATAATGACATACATTTGATTTTCAGACATCAACCTTCAGAAAAATGTATATTAAAACAAATCCTGTCACTCATGCAACTCTCCAAGTTTATGACAGCAATATTCAAAACATGTCTCTATTTGTACCCCCATGTTGTCAAGCTTTGTCCAGAGTGTGTGCATTAAGAGATTGAGAGGTATGTGCATAATATTAACTTTGAACCTGGGAATATGTGTAGAAACAGTCAGGAGGTGTTAACAAAAATTCCCTCCACAGATCTACCAGGTAAGAGATGTAAGAATTTAGCTATAAGACAGTTGAAGCATACACTGTGTACAAACATACCACTGCCCAAGCCAAGGCCATAGGGTATTGTAATAATACCTGTGCCTTAATGATTAGGGCAATGATCATTAAAGTTGTGAGTACTACAAGGATATATAAGTTGTTAATTGACATCTCTCTCTGCCCCCTACCATATCTGCAACTATAATCAAAATACACAAATCTATGGGTATGTTTACACCAAACCTACTTTTGTGACATATGTTCTACTGTTCAGTAGATATTGGCATGTGTTTTGTATTAATGTTCCATGTTGAAATACTATCATTGGTGTCCTGTTGCTATCAATATAACCTGCATGCCATTGTAATGGCCACTGTGATTTCATATATGCATTTGTTCTGTTTGCTATGCAACTGTTCCAAATTGTGTGTTTTGACTTAATGGGAATATCTATGCATGCTGTTATAACTAATCCTGGATTGTGTTGACTATTACTAACCCACATATGTTTTAAAACTTCAACACTATAGCACGTATAGGAAGGCCAGTTCCAGTGGACCCACCTCTCCCACCTCATCTGGTCATGGCACAGGGTCACAGCACACCTGGAACCCACCCTGGGACCTCCTCATCTGCTGGTCCTGCACCACCTTCAGATGGAACTGCCTCAGGTGATGGGGTTCATCCCCCCCAGGAGCAGGCGCGGACAGGATCCTATCAATTTAAGTCAGGATGGGGGATTGGTGCGTAGCGAGCTCCGAAGGGAGTTTGAAGATCTGCTATACCAGCTTGAGGGCTGCATGGCACATTTAGAGGGTCAGCCTGCCCATCCTGCTCAGCCCCCAACACAGCCACATTTGAGGCCATGAAGGTCCAGTGGTGACTGCCCATGGGTGGGGACCTCAGTCCCACTGTTTTCATTTGTGGGCTCATGGGCTTCCAATTTCCAAACACCCCTCCCCATCCAAGGTGTTTGCCCCCCACATGTGTCATATACCACCCCTGTATGCTGTCTTGTCTGTCTTGTCTGTCTTCCTTCCCAACCTATTTACCCAAATATACCTCCTATCCTTCCCCAACATCCCACTCTCACCTTAAACAAAAAGGGCAATCTGTCCCCCCAAAAAATTTTGTCCTATACATAGCTGTCCATTTTGCACACATGTCCACTGAACACATGTAATCTGGTCTAATTGGCTTCACAACACATTATTGTTGTCTTCACCCCTCTTTCAGGGGTTAAGTGTCTAAATCTACCTCCAAATTCAGTACATATGCACAGCTGTTGCTGTAGAAGAAATAGGCAGCTATGACCTTCCCTACACCCGTCCTGCACATCCGTAGCTACCTTTTCCATTATTTTTCCCTCTGAGTGCCCCTTTTTTCACCACTTTCCTATCACCCCTTTTTTTCTTTTCTTTTAAAGAAATTATCATGGGGGTAAGCAGGAGTAAGCACTTTTAAACAGTAGTAAGCGGATTTAAGCCTGTTTGCATGGTGACAAGCAATGGCAAGAGAAATTAAGCACTGTCAGGCTAATTGTCTGTAAGCATATTTAACTTTAAGTTATCATTACTTACCATCATGCAAACCCACGCAAACCTGCTTACAACAGCTTAAAAGTGCCTTAATCACTCTGTATCCAACAGCCCTTGTTCTGCCCAGCAATAAAACAACCAGCCCTTGCAAGTTTTGAACCCAGGACCCTACACACCATAGCTACAGCAATTTACCACTAAGCCATTTGAGTTGTACATAAACCTGATGTTTTCTCAAACATATCATGCAGCACAGTCATTCAACAGTAGGGGAAATGTATTTATATATGTAGATGTATGTATATATATATATATATATATATATATATATATATATATATATATATATATATATATATATATATATATATATATATATATATATATATATATATATATATATATATATATATATATATATATATATATATATATATATATATATATATATATATATATTATATATATATATATATATATATATTTATATATGTAGACATATATGTGTGTGTGTGTGTGTGTGTGTGTGTGTGTGTGTGTGTCTGTGTGTGTTTTGCATTTGCACATTGGATCCACACTCTGAACCTCTCACTGCAAAACATCTGACCAAAGGCACTGTTAATGGGTGTGAAGGGGCCTAAAATAGGGATCGCTTGAAATTACAGCCATTATCCCTTCCTCCACAGCTGAACATATCTGCCTTGCAACACAATAACTAGCACTTCCAAGTCTTGAACCCAGGACTCTGCACAACATAGCCACAACATGTTAACAGTAAGCCAACATAGCTGTAAGATGTCAGGATGATATCTCTAACATATGCAGAATAGTCAATCTACCATAGGGAATGTACAAGGTTGAAGCAGTAAACATTCCAATGATACAGATACACACACACACACACACACACACACACACACACACACACATATATATATATATATATATATATATATATATATATATATATATATATATATATATAGTATATAAACATACATACACATATACCTATATAACTACTTATAGATATGTATAAAAAGAGTATATATAAAGGGTGCACAGCATATCAAACAGCTATTATTCCTACAGTTGACATCTTTTAAAATGATCAGTGTTTAATTCTTTCCTAGAAATTAGAATTATTGCTATGAAACATATGCCCACACACAATGCAATGGACATGACACCACACACAAGTTTGCATACATAGAAATTTTTATTTGTATAATATTTCAGTTGTTTATGCCATTTCTTATAGCAGTTAGGTGTTTGAAATACATAATAACTGATTAATGCAACTCTCAAACAAAACATATGATTCAGTAATCTGAAAAACATAACATACTTTGCAGTCCAGGCTAAGGCCTTCAAGTAGTACAACAGTAAAAAATAAACACTTGCCTTGAAGATAAGAACCAATCAACACTTAATTACAGATATAGTTCAGCAGCCTCCAATTACACTCTGTACTCAACCCCTGGGGGAAAAGAATTAGTTGTCACAATGTAAATGTATCTGTTACATAACAATGCTTAACTTAAAATGTCACTATCATACTGACAAACAGAACTCTGTGTAAGAAAGTAAGCTCTAGCTCACCACTGTTCCCATGGTGAAACTTATGAAAATGTACAGCCATATACCTTAAAGTTTCTTACTACTGATATCCCTCACATGTTGTAACAGCCTAGGTTAAAAACATTTAATACCCCCCCCCCAATAAAATGTCTTACAAGGACATAAAACAGTGTTCTCCATACACTGACCTCTGGACTGTACAAGGTCACACATGTTTTGTCCGGCTGTAGCCTTCATATATATGGACCCTACCACACAATTTTTGTGGGACTCCACAACATCACTGGAATGATAGCAGGAATGCCAGCACTAAATGATAGGCCATTACCTAACAACCTCTTACTGCATGACATCTGGACAAAGCCTGGTATATAGGTGGAGGACAGATGCTGTAACACAAGGCCATATTTGAAATATTTCTGTTATACACTGTGAAAGTTGCTGGTGTTACCGGATTGGTTGCAACATACCCTTACTCAGGAATATGAAGTCAGAAACACAAATGGATGTTGCCATATACTGATAGCAATCAACTGAGAGAATGCCACTGATATGTCAGAGACAAGACTTGTGTGGGGAACAGACAAAACATAACAGCCAATCCTCTGGCCATCATGTGGAGAGGCCCACAGTTGAGAGTTATGCAGATAGACTACATTCCATGCAAAACTAGCATGTACAGACAAACCCTGTAAAACTAGCAGTATTCAATGCATATAAAAGCAATACTAACACACTGTCCATAGGTCTGGAACATTGTATAAACATGTAGTTGGCCTGTGTCTGCAAATCCTGTTGCAAGAGGTATTGCTACCAGCTCTCTGTAACACTGCTGCCCACACACAGGAAGGATATCTTCCATATAGGAAAGGTAAAGGGACAATGCCCACATGATGTAGCCATTTATAGTAGTGGGTTGCTACGACATTGGCTTTTGGAAGTACTGTCCCTATATATCCCCCCCAATGTTAGGCTATGTCCACATGTGGTGCTCTGTTTCATGGCAAGGCAGAACAGTGCAGCTGTGGAAGAAGGAGGTTCAGAGTGTGGATCTGATATCTGAATGCACTATCTATATATATATATATATATATATATATATATATATATATATATATATATATATATATATCTATATATATATATATATATATATATATCATACCTCTCAACCTGGAAACATCAAAAATCTGGACAAGGCCCATGCAAAATAGGTACAAATCTGTACACTGATTAACATCTACTTTGCATACATAATTAGGTAATCCCACCCACTCTGATGGAATTGTGGGATTCCAACTTTCAAATGCAAACTGAAGAACAGACAACCAAAATATAGCACCAGAGTCCCCATGCAGCCATTACAATGTCCCATTACCTGGCTATTTCACCCCATGTACCATAAACACTCATGTGTGCATATTGCTTTACTTCTACAATGATTATTTGGATTTTATTTTTATATTTTGCAGCACAACAATGCACAAACACTAACAGACATCTGCTAAACAAAGCAATGCTGTCTGACAATGAAAATAGACTTTGCATTAAAACTTCTCTGCCCTTGAAACTCACATTCATTGAAACAGCATTGAAACCCATACCACATCCAATGCACCTACTTATCAAAAGCCTTTGTACACATTACATTACACAGATTGAGAGGTGTGGGACTGTTCTTTCCAAACAAGAACATTACATGAAAGGGTACATCAACCACAAACATTGGTTATGTACCTTTATAATAGTTGAGAGGTCTGTCCAATAATATGCATCACTCTCAAAAGCATAGCAGTCTCTAATTTTGGTTAAAATTTTGCTGTGCTTTCTAAAATTGGACTTTTTTTGTGAAAATATGGTGCCTACTACAATTAAATACACACTGTTCTTTTACTTAAAATTATGTGTTAATTCACATCCCCTTTGCATGCATTTGGTATGACAAAAGTAGCAGCATAATATTTTAAAAGCTCCTAATTTGGGTTCTCTTTCGCCAATTACCTCCTTAACTCCCAACCACCTCAAATTAACCCTCACATGAGTTTTCACCTTAATGACTAAATATATGATTACGCTATAATCTGAGCTTGGGCTTAACTTTATCATTTTCTTTTTTCACTCTTAAAAAAACTGTGCATAACTATATGTTTTTGCGATGATGAGCATTGCATATATTGTATTGCCATTGTTTTACTTTGCGAACATTTTTTATCTGTCTACCATACTTTGAATAACTATGACTTTTGTGTTATCTTGTTTTTCTGATCATGTCATGTAGCTCTCATTTACATCACTGCACAAAAAAAATTAAAAGTCATTCACCTAAAAATATGTTAATTATGTGTTTTTTACCTATGTTTACATACTTTATTGGAGACTGTTACACAAGATGAATTATTAAATGGAGAAACCCCAGCATCCTAGCAGAATAACCAAGAGTCAGTCAATAGTAGCAGTTACTAGTAGCAATTTAAGTGGAAAGAAACTTCACTGCAATGCATCTGACAGCAGAGGCAGTATGATGTAGCACTATCCACCCATGCAAAATGCATCCCAATATTAAATATTACAATCTACATAGCCCATCCTTCTCTTTACTCAATGTCATCTTACAACTTTACCTTTCTCACTCACTGTCATTTTACAACCTTCACCTTTCTCACTCCCCTATCTCTTTGGAGTTTGCATCTTTATCATTACGTATTCCCTGCCTTGTCCTCTAAGCACCTTGTGTATTTTTGCAACACTTTTGTCACTGCTAGTTTTTAAGCTTACATTTTTCTGTGTATATCCTACAATTCTATTGTAACTGGAAGAATCAAGTGCTAATCGGTATTTACATTTTATGCTCATTAGGTGCATGAATATACAACACAGACAGACACACGCTTATTTAGTGTACCTACTTATCTAGACCCCTTTTACCCATTTTAAGGTCTGCAGGTTGAGAGGTGTGTGTACTTCTACAGATTCCAAGGATAAACCTTCTCCAAACACTTTCCCTGCTACTTCTTAAATTTCACTTTTCTGCTTGAAAAATGTACATCTTAACATGGTCTAAAGATTATACATATAATGTTTTTGTGCATGTTGCTAGTTTGTACCACTTTTGATTCCAATGTGGTTGTAATTAACGTTTTTGTTTTTACTCAGGTTGATATTGTAAACTGGCTATTCTGTGAGCCACGGTCTACCCCTCACCAAAATATAAATAAGTAAACACACAAATATAAACACAAAGAAAATCTTTATGCAGCTACTCATGTGGTTTCCCAATAAAAATTATGCACGTTTAAGAATTGCTTGAGTATTTCTAGCAGCACATTAAACCATTTATGAAAACTATTTTACAACAAAATTCCAATCATTTATATATGTCATTGGAAGCACCGAAAATCTTCAATTTGTTTAAAAACAAAAATAAAAACTCCATTGAACAATGACTAGAATATCATCATTATTAAACCACAAGCAACACTTAAATGACATTTCAAGTAAGCTACGCTATATGGTGTGCATTATCCTGCTGAAAAACTCAAAACACATAACACTTAATAAAAAATAGAACATAAGCAAAAAATGTACATATAAAACACAGAACTGCACCTGGTAAACACACGGCTTGAACGAATGAACTATTATCTGTTGTGATACATCATGAGACTCACACTGCTTCAAGCAGCCTCCTTTCTCTTCCACAGCAGCGCATCTATGATGAAGTCCGATATATGGAAAACAACTGTCCTATACAAGGGTAGTCTTGCTGGTTACTTCTGTTAAGTAATGCACACTTGTAGAAGAATCAAGGATAAAATATTCTGCTGTAATTAAGTTGCAGTACATCGAATAACGAAAGACTAAACCATAATGGATGCATTTTGGTATCACAACCATTCATACTACCATAGTTCTGATTCTATTTAGTCTCCAGAAACAGCGATGAAGGAAACAATTATTTGTTTATTTGACATTTGTTAACTGGGTTGGTCCAACTGAGCAGAAAAAGCCCATACCCATTTTCAGCGGAGACCGAGGAGAAAAGCTCCAGGTAGTTTATACAAAGAAACTGAATAAAACGAATACATGTCTACACACACACAGTAACTGCCATTTGACCACTAAAACGAGAGAACTGCCTTTGAAAAGAACCACACTGCTTTCTCAATTCTCACTAGTTAAATTATTTATTTATTTATTTGTTTGTTTTTGTTAACCAGAAAAGTCCACTGGGCTGAGTTTTCAGTGGAGGCTCGGCGAGAAAAGCTCCAAAAAAAAAAACTGTACATAATTAAACATTATTTAGAGAGTTAATAACAGCATTTAACAATATTCAAGAATAATAACAGCATTTAACAATATACAATAGAATAATATAGGACTCAGAAGTGACACAGTAACATAGGCAATGTATAGCAACATTTTGTGGAAGACTCGGGTGCTTGGCAGGTATTCAATAGATCAGACAGATAATGATAATCTGCACTAACACAATTTTTACACACCATGTGAAGCAGGGTGAGGCACACTGTGCTGTGATTAAGGGTGAGTGCACAATAGGGAGAGTGAAGAAGAGTGTGGGTATCTGACAGATGAGTCAGGTTAGTAATCAGGTGACTGAGGAATTGGGGATGGTGCAAGGGCATAGCCAGTATAAGAGGAGAGATGTTGGTAGAGTGATTTTTTTTGAATAATGGGGCATTATTTAAAGTCCGTAGAGAAGATGGAAGGGCATTCCAGAATTTAGCTACAGTGAAAGAGTAAAGGTATTGGCCTACAGGGAGTTTAGGTCTCTTAACTTGGATAAGTGATTGATTTTCAGATCTTAATGAACGGTTTGGTTGATAAAGTCAGAAATGAAGTCAGGGCTGGGCATTTGGAGGAATTGTAGATGAATTAGTTTTAGAGCACTTGCCTTCAAGTTCCTAGTACAGGCAAAAGCCCAAGCCTGGTTTCACCAGTCTGCAAAAATACAGTAGTTACATACAGAACTGAATGAAGCATGACCACAAACCTGTATGTACTGAAGCAATTGCTTACAGGTTAATACTAAACAAATGCTTGGTTAAAGGTAAGTGTTATCAACAAGCACACAGATTAAGGCTAAAGTATGATACATGCCTTACTTTAGCACAGTTTGCCATAGTAACAAGACCAAAAAATAAAAATATAGCAGGAACAAACACACTAGAATACCTGAAAAGCTCTGCAGTTCGCTCGCAAATTAATGTTTCCAGCAACAACAGTCCCAGATGCAGTCCTTCTCTCTCGACAACCCCCCCACACACACACACACACACACACACACACACACACACACACACACACACACACACACACACACACACACACACACATACACACACACACACACACATTAGAATACCTGAAAAGCTCTACAGTTCACTTGCAATCTTTCCAGCAACAATAGTCCCAGCAATGTTGCCAGCAACAATAGTCCCAGATGCAGTCCTTCTTGCTTGCAGTACAATCATCCTTTCACAAGTTTCCAGCAGTCCACTCCCATATGCAGCATCAGCAAATAAATAAATGCAGTCCTGCTCACAGATCCTATTCAACTGCTGGAAGACAGCAAATAAATAAATGCAGTCCTGCTCACACAGATGCATGCACACCACCACTCAAGTTCATCCTGGTTCCCGTTCCCACTCGCAGATACAGTTCAAAAGCCGGAAGCCCTAGTTCTTCCTGGAAGCCCTTGAGCTCAATTCTGACAGGCAGACAGAGCTGACATCATCCCGCATGTGATGACATCAGCTAAAATAGCGAAAATTTTTTTTAAATAAATGCTGCGAAAAAGTCAAAAACAAAGGGATGCCACTCGTGAATCATGGCACCCCTTTATTTGGACCTCAAAACTCAGTAAAAACTGAGTAATTTGGGACAATTGAGAAGTATGATATATATATATATATATATATATATATATATATATATATATATATATATATATAGATATATATAGATATGTATATATATATAAATTTTCCCTACTGTTAAATGACTGTGCTGCATGATATATTTCTGCAGCTCAGATGGATTAGTGGTAAATTGATGTGGCTATGGTGTGTAGGGTCCTGGGTTAGACACTTACATGGGATGATAGTTTATTTGCTGGCCAGAACAAGAACTGTTGGATACAGAGTGATTAAGGCACCTGTAAGCAGTTGTAAGCAGGTGCGATATGGACAGTTATGTATGGTGTGCAATTCGTTTTGGTAACACATTGCCTTTTTTTGTTAAAGGGAGAGTGGGATGTTGGAGAAGGATAGTCGGCATATTTGGGGAGGTAGGGTGGGTCAGAAGACAGACAAGACAGCATACAGGGGCAGTATATGACACGTGGTGGGTAAACACCTTGGATGGGGAGGGGTGTTTGAAATGTGGAAGCCCATGAGCCCCCAAATGGAAACAGTGGGACTGAGGTCCCCACCTGTGGGCAGTCACCACTGCAACTTCATGGCCCTGAAAGTGGCTGTACTTGGGGCTGAGCAGAAGGGGCAGGCTGACCCTCTAATTGCATCATGAAGGCCTCAAGCTTGTGTAGCTGATGCCCCAATTTTCTGCGGAGCTCCCTATGTGCCAGACCGTGGATCTGACTTCAGGTGACAAGATCCTGTCTGTGCACGCTCCTGGGGGGACGAGCACCATCCCCTTAGGTAGTTCCACCTGAAGGTAGTGCAGGATCAGGGGATGAGGAGGTCCCAAAGTGGGCCCCAGACATGCTGTGGCCTGGTGCCATGGCAAGATGAGGTGGGAGAGGTGGTGCCAGTGTACACCTTTAGGTTTGCTGATCATTAGCAGGAACTAGCCCAATAGACATGGTGTTCTGAATTTGGAACACTGCAAATTACACTCATGGGTGGCCCATAGTTGTCAAGCATCTGAAAAAAGGCTGAGGATGGGGTGGGGTGTCATCCTGAAACACAACAGTGAACTGATGTATACATCCAAAGCTAAGAATTGCTATATCTGAACACAGTCAAGGTCATGAATTATGTCAGACATAACCCTGACTCCACAGCAATAGTGAAGGCACTGTGTGACCTCCAGGGGCTGTGCACATGAGCTGACCTTGCAATCCGGCAGTGTTGGGGGACATTTGTTGGGTGGAGTGACCAAATAATGGTAATTGAAGATGGGCCATGCTAGCATACCCCTTCTAGGAATAGTGACTGCTGTAGTTCACTTAACAGGTGCTGCAACAAACCATCATGTTAATGGTGTGCACAGTTATGCAACCCACATATTGTATGCAACTCAATCAGCATCTGCACAATTAACACATTTGTTTGATACTCATTTGATTGCACAGGTCATATGTCACATATCAGGTGTGTGTAATATTAACATATGCAGTATTGTTGTCCCATTGCATATAATTGAAGAGGCTGGCATGTCAATAAGGGTGTGTACACTCATCATAGCCACAGTAAGCTTTGATGGTTGTCATTGTAATTGGATATTATTGCTCATACATGCACTTCTGATTATGAGATCTGCAAATCAGAGGTCAGGCATTCATTATTGACATCTGTCCTCATATCATCCCAGGTGTGTGTCAGACAAACACATAGGGGCTGTGAGCAACAGAGCAAACATAACTGCCACACATGTACACATTCAGCAATGGTGTGTACACTCCTGAGGTATGGTGCACAGTACATGCCAGGGTGCTGAACAGGTGCACAGCAATACTGTGTACATGTGTGCAGTGTGTTCCAGGGGAAGGGGGATCACAACTCATGCATCACAGAGATGTATAATGCTGGTAACAAGGATTGAGTATAGCTGTTGTGCATGCTGTTGAGTACCATATGTCATGCATGTTGACTGTTGGATAATGAGAGGTCTGTTTAATATCTTTGTGCCACCTCACCTGTAAGTGTGTGTGTGTGTGTGTGTGTGTGTGTGTGTGTGTGTGTGTGTGTGTGTGTGTGTGTGTGTGTGTGTGTTTGTGCGCATCTGAGTGTGTGTAGAGGTAAGCAATGATGTACAGGTCTTAAATTATATTTTTTGTTTTCCCTTCACAGGTGGCGAGGTAGGTCAAGGTCCCTCCTGCAGACAATCTGATGTTAGTGTCCATACAGTCTCTAACAATTATGATAGGTATGGTGAGGCACAGGCAGGGTTGTTAGGGTTGTTGGTTGACATCCCACTGTTATCCACCCCATCCCAGCACACAGTCACATTACCTATACATACCCCACCACCAGTGGCCATAAATGAGGGACAATTGGTGGGAGGTGGCATGGGACAGGACAGTGTGGTGATTATGGCACATGTGTCTGTACACAGCAACCAGAGCCGGATGACTGGTGAGGTACCACACACGCAGATGTACAGAGGTCCTCATAGGAGGGCTGCTGGCCATCATGCCCCTGGCACAAGTGCCACAGCAGGTGTCACCAGATCCATGTTGTGGGCCATCATGGAGGCACAGGCATGTATGGAATGTTATACCAGACAGAGTCTGAGGCTTCAGAGGGCTACTCATTCTGCTGTACTTGATGAGTCTATATTAGAACATCAAAGTTTCAAAACTTAGAAAGTTCTAATATCGACCCCTATTCAGCGAAAGCTGAAAACATCGAACATACAGAACAGCTTATTTTTTCCTAGGGAAAAAATGTGCTGCTCCAAAACACATACACACAACACAAGCACACCAAACAAACAGCAATCCACACACATACACCTAAAATCTTACACCTAACCCTACACTAAGTTATACACACACCACTAACTATCCACTTACTTTAACCCAAACCCTATCCCTAAGGTCCATCACTATTGCACACTCACCTCACCCGCTCCCTAACCCTAACTCACCTACCCCGCCCTAACCCTCATGTCCACACAATCGCACACTTACCTGAACTGTGCCCTAACCCTAATTCACCTAACCCACCCTAACCCTCCCGTCCAGACAATCGCACACATAGCTAACCCACGCCCTAACCCTAACTGACCTAACCCACCCTAACACTCACATCCACACAATCTCGCACATACCTAACCTGCACCCTAACCCTAACACAGTCAATCACACACTTACCTGAACCTGACCTATAACTTTCCACCACAGTGCTGAAAATACTGAAGCAACAGAAATGGACAACCAAATTCTTTCCCTAGGAAAAAATTTGGTTTTCTGTTGCTTCAATATTTTCAGCTTTCGCTGAATAGGGGTCAATATTAGAACATTCGAAGTTTTGAAACTTTGATGTTCTAATATAGACCCATACTTGACAACATCCATGATCTTACAAGTGCCCACCGTTATTTTGCAGAGGCCTGAATAGACAGTTGGGTGAGATGGTGGGAATCCTCGACTGCAATGTCTGTGTTAGATCATATGGTGAGAGTAGGGTGACAGCCATGTGGACGTAGGTCAGCAACACCAACAAGTGGAGGTCTACATGGATGTGCAACAAGTCACAGCTGCTCCCGTAGTGGCAGTACCAGCACCAGCACTGCATTGGGGGGGTGCTGTCCACACCACAACACAGCAAGCCATGTGCACATGGTCCTGCCAGTCCAAACAGGGACCCGGATTCAGCAGACATTTGTCATTATCAGGGCAGAGTACCATATCTGGGCTTGTACCTAGTAGTGCCCGTGGAACCCCTGGCAGGCACAGTTCTCATGTGCGTGGCCGGAGACAGTGAACTGCACACTTGCCATATACGGTCTGCAGCTGTCCAACAAACCCCTGTATATGGCAACCACATGGAAGAACTGTGCGCGCACACACACACACACACACACACACACACACACACACACAGACACACACACACACACACATCACCAGCACAGCTAGGGAACCTCCGTACCTACACACACCACATCTGCACAGCCCAATTGATAACAAACCCCCTAAAACACACATGATGTCAAGCAAATGGCTCAGCCTAGGTCTCTGGAAAACCCACAACACACCCTATGCATATGATGATACCTGTGCCACATCCCTGTCATCCATACCATTGATGCAGGGACAGACTAATATGGTTCTGATGCACAGGGTGAATGCACTAAGGTTTAGCAATGTAATGCTGTGTAACATGTTTTCAGCTGGAAAGTTTAATGCTTACATGTCAGGATGTGTAGCTGTCCAGCCATGATGCATTATAGCTATTATTAACACTGACTGATTGTGGTCTCCATAATGTATTGTTTGTGTTGTAGGTGTCTATGTGTCAGCAGGATGTTGGTCTGCTGTTGTTTCCTACAAGGGGTATGGCACTGTAGTGACACATTGACTGTGTCATATCCTGGGTACAGCTGAACACAAGTAATAGGTCTGTATAACAGTTACTGCATGGTCCACATGTCTGATAGGTCTGAGGGGAGTATACAGGTGAGTGCATGGTGGCTGATGTCAGCACGCCTTCTACAGTGGACAATAAGTATACTGAGTGGCACACACCACATATTTGTGTATAACACACACACACACACACACACACACACACACACACACACACACACACACACACACACACACACACACAGAGGCTTTGGTGTTGATGTAATACACAGAGAATACTGTACACATGGATATACTTAATTTTGCAGTGAACCCATTTTAGCCTATGCAATTCCACCAAGACGAAATAGGCAAAACATCACATCAGTAAATAATCAGTCTGCTAATTTAATGTCATTGATGATAGCACTGACAAAGTATATGTCCTCTTCCCCAATGTAGTGTAATCCTGGAGTTGGTAAACATAGGTGCACTGGTGTGGGTGGCACAGCCCTCCACTTTGGAGGGGGTGGGGTGTCATAGAACCACACATAGTGTGATTGACAACTACTTACCCACTACTACAGTAACCTACTAACATAAACTGTACAGTATTGCAGCAGACTAAGCGGGGGGATACACACAACAATAACCCCAATGTGGGTGGCTGTGCCCACAACATCCACACCCAACTATATATAAAAAACTCCAGTATCACTGTACAGCTGTACAGTGGGGAAGAGGGCATATACACATCTACTACTAGTTTTGATGGAATGAATTTCCACAAGATGATTCCTTTAAAATGTTAGCATTTTCCAGTCAGTTCTTGGACAGATTACCTCCTTGGACATGTATTTTCTGCGAACTGAAGTAGATCCCTTCACATACACACATACTTACTTGGCAAAACTGAGAGTAGAACCCCTACCTAGGTATTTATGGCTACTAATGTGTTTGGACTTAATTCCACACACCACACAGCTTTTAGGATGAGATGTGTCCCGAATTTCTTGTTAAGTGAAGAACATCAGCAAGCCTTGTACAGTATGGTAATGGGGGAATGTACTGGGTGTTAATGAACAATACATAGTATGACATATTGTCATATACACATTGACAAACACATGACAGTCATAGACACATCTGAGAGACCTGGGTTTATCAGTGCTACCTACCTTGTCAGTGAGTCCATTCTGTTACAGATAATTTGCACACAGCACATGCATCATTGGGCTGGATATTGTAATCAGTTACCTGAATGGTTGATAGTTACAGTGCTCCTCATACAGTGGACCTTGGAACATGTATGGGGGTACCATGGTGTAAAGACAGTATACCCAGCACCCACACCCCACATTGGATATTTTACTCACTGAAACTCATAATAATACTTTGATATACCCAAAATCACACAATGACCAGGACTGCAATACAACCCCTTGTCTATTTCATCAGTGCTACTACAGGGATATGCATTTATTGCACATGCCACAGGGATAGTAGGGTGATGGTTTGTCATGGCTCTCCTAATGTCAGCAACATCACTATCCCTTATACTGTATGACAAAAGGTGTATTGTATTTGGAGAATGTGACCTGAGAATGATGTATCCTACAAATATACACACTTGCACACATACACACACTTGCCAGGACTCAGAAGGTAACCCATGCCTAGCTAATCCATTTGTACATCAGTGCTGTGCTGGTACTGCAAGCTCCAGGTAGCCCATAGGTTGAAGAGTGTAACAACATACATTTAATGTCCAGGACAGCAGCAGCCATTTCTAACTATGACATGGGGGGTGTAGTGGGTGAGAAGGCCCTCAGGGTATTATCAACTACACATTTACAAAAACACAGACATTGTTATTCTCAGTAATGCAGAATGACACATTTGTCAGTACTGGGGTCCATAGGTGCAGGTGTTCTTAGGTGTGTACCAGGATATTG
>NC_056727.1:1164230828-1164283328 GCF_019279795.1 Protopterus annectens
ATACAGCAGAGATATGACCAATGAATGTGGACAGTCTGACACAATCTGGTCAGTCCAGAAATATACACAAAATGCCTTAGTGTAAGACGTGTGGATCAAGCCTGACAAAGTGGATGCTTACAGCCATGTAAATGGGGATATCACAAAAATACTGGAATAGATAAGCTCACACAGTTGATGCATTCACACACTCCTGTCTGTCCTAACACATATTAACCGGAGCAGCAGAGGTCTCCAGCCAAATACTTCCCACTAATTAGTGACATACATCTTTACAGCATCCCACTGCTTTGTCAGAAATATGCAACAGTTATGGTGGTCAGGCAACAGTACATCTGACAAATATCTGGACATAACATCACAATAGGTAAATACACTGAGCTGCTGGGCATGTCACGACTGACAGAACACTGACCCAAGTTTCCTATGGGGGAATACACATGTACTTGCAAATATAGCAGGCACTACAGGCATGTAACAGCATGGAGCAACAGACACCAGTGTGAAAGTGCATATCCACAACCAATCTGAACGCAGTCACAGTCACATTATGGTAAGCCTAATTAATATTACAGTATATGGACTGTGTGATGAAAACCATCATCATATGTGCCACTCACACACTAACCCTACATATACTGGGCCGATACACAGTGTAGTCTGATGCCTGACTGTGGTATGGGACATGTGTCAGTCTGGCCCTACAAACATGTACGCTGATAGGGTACCATAGACTGGAGCAGAATGCAAAATCAAATAGAACAGGACCAAAAACAATGACATCCACCACAGTCTGTACACAGGCCAAGTATCATATTCCCAGTGTGTGTATATATATATATATATATATATATATATATATATATATATATATATAGATAGATATATATTTATATATAAATGTATATTGATTTATATATATATATTCATATATATGCATTTATATATATATATATATATATATATATATATATATATATATATGTATATGTTTATATAAATATATATATAAGTGTGTGTGTGTGTGTGTGTGTGTATATATATATATATATATATATATATATATATATATATATATATATATATATATAGTATATATTTATATTTATATATATATATATATATATATATATACACACACACACACACACACACACACACACACATATATATATATATATATACATATATATATATATACACATATATATATATAAATGCATATATATGAATATATATATAAATCAATATACATTTATATATAAATATATATCTATCTATATATATATATATATATATATATATATATATATATATATATATATATATACACACTGGGCAGGATTCACGAAGGCTTGCACGGAGTGTAAGAGACGTGTAAGACTCCATGCAAGCCTCGCGATCCAGGAACAGCCCGAAACTCCATGTAAGAGACCAGCTAAAACGTCTCTTACACAGACTGGGCGTGGATATGCTAAATACCTCACTTGCAGCTGAAAGGCATGCAAATGAGGTAGAGTAGCGATCCACGAAACAGAAAGCAGCCCGTGTAAGAGCCGTTTTAGCTGCAGAAATGTACTCAGTTGACAACTGAGTACGTTTCTGCAAAAATCACAATGGAGCAGTGCCAGCTCCAAATAAAGGGTGCATATGTGTCAGGCAGCATGCCAATAACCAAATATGTGGCCATTGGCAAGGTACCCCGATGCAAATATTAAAAAAATATAAACGTAGCGCAGCCCCGCGCAAATGGGCTGCGCTGTATAAAACATAAAAATGAAGGTTATAAACCCACAAATGTGGGTTTTATGCAATACATGGAATTACAATGCAGGGACCAGCAGACCAAAAACAACATGGCCACCGTTTAGTGGTTGCTAAGGGGGGAAGCTGAGTCTAAGACATGTAACTAAGCATTAGTAGGCAATCTGATGTAAATGAGGGTTAGGATACTGAATCCCACTGTCACATAGCAAATGAGCACATCCTGAGTAGTGTAAGAGATACATAAGGGGGAGGAATAGAGTAGGAGATAGGTGACATCACAGGGGGGAATGGTAGAAAGAAATGCAGTTCACTGGAGGTCAGTGTTACATGACAGATGATTGACACAGATCATGGAAAGAGGAGTGCCACAAGATAAGCATAGGAAAGTCAAGAAATGGAAGGTGTACACTGTTACTTATACCAAAGCTTCTTGCTGGGCGTGCATGCGCACGTGTGTGCACCATGAGGCATGGGAAGGACAGTGTGTGCGCGTGTAAGGCAGACTAAGCATATGGGAGCCTGTTGGCAGACTTGTAACACTGTTTGCGCTGGTGTGCGCGTGCGTAAGGCAGACTGAGCATGTGGGAGCCTGTTGGCAGACTTGTAACACTGTTTGCACTGGTGTGCATGCGTTTTAACCCGAATAAGCAGATTCTGAACCGTGTAAGCATGTGCGAGCGTGTAAGCCACTGTGAGCGTGTTTATGCTGTTATGCACATTGCTCTCCCCTGAGGAAACATAAAGGAAAAAGGAAGCAACATAATTAGTAGGAAGCTAGCAGGGAATACTGCTGGAGCTAGCAGGTGAAAACAATTAGAAGCAGGCAATTACACAGGCAGAATAGTAGCTCAGCCAAGCACTTAAAACTCTGCAAACAGCAGTGCAGGATGTATCTCTCAAGAGACACTGCAAGACAGGAGTAAGCTATTAGAAGTGAAAACTGAAAAAGCTGAACTCAGAGCAGAAATGCTAGGGGCTGCCATAGCTGTCATAATGAGACATAGGCGACTTGCTGAGGGTGGTGACAATGCAGATGGTGCCAGACAACCCACAGTGAGGAGACGGAGAAGAGTGTACAGGCCCAGGGTCCCCTACCACGGGTTACATGAGCTGGAGATAGTAGAGTGCTATAGAGTGGACAGAGACCTCCTGCAGCAAATTGTCAAGCTGTGCAGGCCACGCCTCACACACAGAACCAACAGAGGGGAACCCATCCCAGTGGAAACCAAGGTATGTGTTGGCCTAAGAATACTAGCAACAGGTACCTTCCAGAGACCAACTGGTGATATGATGGGGATATCACAGGCATCAGCCTCCAGGGTACTGCACCAGTTCCTGGAAGCCATGTCAGCACATGTCGGTGATCATGTATATTTCCCCAATGCCCATGAGGTATTGGCCAGCAATATGTGTCTCTTCCAGCAAATAGCGGAATACCCTGAGGTAGTGGGTGCAATAGACTGCACGCACATATGCATCAAAGCACCAGCCGGTGAGCTGGGTAGGGCCTACATTAACCGCAAGGGCTTCTCCTCCATCAACTGCCAGGTTGTGTGTGATGCCCAGGGCATAATAATGAATGTGTGTGCTAGCTGCCCTGGGAGCTACCATGATTCCCACATCTGGCATTTGACACAGCTGTATCAGACATTTGCCAATGGGGACATCCCACATGGACACCTAGTGGCGGATGCAGGTTATGCACTGGAGCCGTGGCTGATGACACCCATCAGAAACGCACACACACCTGAACAGGAATGCCATAATGAGGCACACGCACAAACACATAATGTAATAGAGCGTGTGTTTGGGCTGCTCAAGTCATGGTTCCGGTGTCTGGACACATCTGGTGCAGCCTTGCAGTACTCACCAACTACATGTACCCAAATTGTCATGGTATGTGCTATGCTACATAGTATGATCTTGCAAAAACAGCTGCAGCAGGACCAGCATAGGGCCGGGCCAAACAGCCCCCTACCATTGCCAAGGCCATCACAGGCAGAGCGTGACTCGGAGGAGGAACAACCTGAGCCTGCCCCAGTAGGCAGACGGAGGTGTGCCCAGTATGCCCTGGCCTTGGCAAAGAGGCAATGCATAGCACATACACTGGCTCAGTAGGAACCCTGGGAATGATACCCCTCTCTGACTCACACAAATAATAACATGGATGCCTAAAATGACATGACCTGCTCTCAAGCATGTACAGGGAGTGTAATATGTGCATCCGACAGAGGCAGCCCTGCAGCACCACCTGAGGCATGAATGCCATGTGTTAAGTAATGTAACACCATGTACTATATGCACACTTGAGGACCCTGACTAACATCCACCCTAACCAAGCATGAAGCCACAATATGACGATGGGATGATGAATTGCAATAATTGGCTGAAGTAATGCAGTTAGTCAAAGGGGAGCCAATGTGTTCCAGCCTGGGATGACATGCTGAGCATGACATGATGCACCACCTGCTAGGGGTGGCGTGCACCTATCAGTCCAGGCCTCATGGATACTGGCAAAGGCTGTCAGTACCCACAGTGTGCCCTGAATAGGTAAGTCTCAAAACACAAACCCACCTTCATAGGTACCATAAGGGATAAGAACCTAGATGTAATGCTACCCAATGCCAGAAGTCTAAACAGCAAGATGCGTGCAGTGTAAATGCACACAGTATGGAGAATGTTGATATCTGTCCTATAACAGAAAACTGGGTCAAGGCTCACATCAGCACCCTAACACTACCAGGTTACACCTCATACTGTGCTGTACAGCCTGAAAACATGAAACAAGCTACAAAAGGAGGGTGACTAGCAATAATTGTCAAGGATAACCACACCCCCATGTTGGTACCACAACAAGAAGCAGCATGGACTAGCCATGGTCAAGTACCAGTGGCTAAAACCGCCTCCCAGTATATAGCCTGCTACAGACTACCGTCCTAACACTAGGAACTCCACCTGGCCTATGTTGGAATACATGAATATATCAAGCCCCCCAAACCACATTATATTGGTTGACTGAAAATACCCAGACATACACTGGGAGCATTATACTAGCTCCAACACTGTAGGAGAAAAGTTCCTAGAATCCATAAACCAAAATGCCCAGGAACAACGTACCACTCCCACAAGAGGGGTAAGCATACTGGATGTGATAATCAGCAACATGGGTACTGGAAGGCAAGATGAGAAGTGTATCCCTCACTGGTAAGACCAGACCATAGAGTAATCACACCGGATATACACATCCTGACCACAGTCCCTGGCCAGAAAACCACAGTGAAAGACATGTGTAAAGCATAAGTTGCACCCCTCCAAACTGATGTGGAATCCATTAAAGGCCCTGTGCAGGTGCAAAATATGGGACACACCGCAGAACCTGTTATACAGGCATTCCATGAACACAGCCAGGAATGCTTGGATTATGCAATCACAAATAACAACAAGACACAATGCCATACATGCAGGCATCTGGCATGCTGGACTCCAGCCATTACCAAACCATGCAAGAGAATGAGGAAACTACTACATGATAGAGCAAACATAAAAAGGGAAGTAATCACTGATCAGTAGTATGGCAATAAAATATGTCCACACATACAATCCACTAAGGCCAGATACAACAAGTAGAATCTGTGAATCCTGAGGCAATGTTACACCTGCCTCAAGTACACAGACAACCCTCAACTCCCCCCAATAAATACAAATATATGTGAGAGATGCAACCATTTATCCAAACCGGAGGCTGAGCTCCCCCAACTCAGTACTGTCAAAACTAGTCAGGAGGAGAAGGTAACCACACACACCACAAACTCAGTCCCACATAGGCCTATCACAACTGTAAACCAAACACATAAACACAGAAAAGCATTCCCGGAGGCCCTAATTACAAACACACCACACCAACAGAGGCCTCCAAAGCAGACCCCCAAGCAATCACAACCTCCAAACATAGCACATGCAACACATAGTACACAAAGCTGGTGTGCCAAACAGTCACAGGCCAGAAGGAGAAACAACATGCCTGATACAGTTGTAATAGGTGTCTCTATAGGCAGACACACTGCTGTCCCACTCACCAGACTGAACAAGGGAAAGGGTACAGTAAGCTGCCTGTAGGCTGCTACAATACGCCACATAACACAAGTACGCAGGTCACCCCAAAGCAAGTAGAAATATGATGCAGTCATTGTCCATGCTGGTGTGAATGACCTGAGATGTACCTCCCTGGACTACATGAAAAGAGACATGGATGAGCTCTCTGAGTATGTACTCCAGGCCGGTATGACACTGGCCATTTGCAGCATCCTACCCTCACCAAGAATGATGCCACAGTACAAACACAGAATGATCAGCTTTAACAGGTGGCACAATTACAGCTGTCAGTCTAAGAGGATCTAATGTCTGTCTGCTTGAGATGTCATGCATGACAAGCCATGCTGCTGTTCCAGGGATGGCTTGCACCTGTTACCCATGGGCGTCCGGATATTGTATAAGGCTTTTGCCACCTCCATAGAGCCGTACGTAGGGTAGGCTGAAAAGACTAACCCACCACCCTAGAAAACATAAGTAGTAAGAAACATAAGGGTAATGCTGACCAATGCCAGATGTGTAAACCGCAATATGCATGCTCCTGAGGCCCTTCCCAGTATGGAGAACATCGATGTCTGTGCAGTGACAGAAATCTGCTGCAAGCCTACTGACAGCACACCAGCACTACCAGGTTATACCTCATATCATGCGTTATGGCCCCAAAACCTGGACCAAAACATCAAGAAGGGGGAGTATCCATATGCAGAACAGACACCCATATGTCCAGGTAACTGACAATGCATGAAGCAGCGGAGACCACCCATGTGCACCTAACTCTAGTCAAAACTGCTGTACAGTCTGTAGCATGCTACATACCACACTCTCACACACAGGAACCCCACCCAGACGTCCTGAAGACACTGGACAGTATGAATGTCCCACCAAATACCAAACAAGTTACTCACAAATTACCACATAGGTGGTAAACCATTATGTATGCAAGGAGTAATCAGGGACCTAGGGGCACAAGTGGACAGTAACCTGTTATGTGACACTCACATTGCCAATGTGTCTAGGAAGACTGTCTATATTGGACACCGTATCATGAAAGGATTCACATCTACATCAACAGAGGTCATTGTGCCCTTGTACTGTTCTCTTATCAGACCCATAATCTAGTACAATGCCTCATTTGGGATGTACCTTACCTGACACCTGCAGCGGTTAGAAAGACCTCAAAGGTACCTCACCAAGAGGATAAAGGGTCTCAAATATATGTCATATGCTGCCTGGCTGTAGACACCCCAGCTGAAGGCAGTCACATACTGCCTACACAGAGGCATTGTATGTCTGTTGTACAAGACCATGTCCAACACAGGAGTAATGGACATGCTCCACCCCAGGAAAATCAAAGCCATTGGAGCTGTGAGAGTGACAGATGTCAACCTCAACACATAATGAAATAGGATGTGCTGGAGGGACAGATATATAACCCAGAGGCTCCCCACACCCTGGAACAGGATCCCACTCCATGTTAGGCAGAGCCCCTCACTGACACCCCTCAACAGGAATATTGCCAAGTGGATGGATGATCGTAGATGTACACTGGGGGTCTTCACTGTGTCATGTCCAGACAGATGCACAGTAAAGTAAATCATAAATGGCCATACTATTCACATAGCAAGAGGCGGCGAAAGACACACACACTCTGGCTAGGCTTACAAATGCCCTAGGGTGGATAGCCTAGTATGAGCCTATGAACCTATGAAGATACAAATTGTACAGGACACTAAGGATAATCACAAGGCTTACTCAACTGATGGTAGGAACCATGTTGGGAATTCACAGATATGCTCCAAATCACACAAATATTACAAACAACATACCAAACACACACACATATTGCCAACATACAACCTGACAGGTGCAGTGCAAACCCCCCCCCCCCAGAATGCAAAATATCTATCCCAACAGACTGCTGGCCCCCTGACATTGCAGATGCTGAGGTAACAGCCAGCATCTACAAAGCAAAACACACAGCAGCAAAGGTATGAGATGGTGTCCTGGGCTGAGTCCAACATGGACTCCAAGAAGAATGGAATGCCAAATCACACTACCGCTCAATGTCAGCCTTACCACAGGATATGTACCCAAAGAGCAGTGTACAACAACAGTGGTCCTTCTCAACAAAGGTGTTGCCTGAATGGATACTGCAAACTACCACCCCAGGATCCTGACAAGCTTGGTCTGCACAGCTATGGAAAGGATCAGCATGTACCGCAGACATAAAGCTATCGGGGACCTACTGACACCGGACCCTACCCAGTGTGGCTGTCGTATGTGCAGATCCTGCCCCTAAACATGTTTGACCCATTTGAAACAGTCATTAAGGTCAATGATGAGGGCAATGTGGTCCACACAGCGTAGCTGGACCTTGCAAATGCTTCCATACAATACCCTACGTGTTCAGTATAGATATGTTCACCAGCTTAAATATAAACCCCTATGTCAGTAAAGGGGTTGCAAACCAGACCTAGGACAGAACTGACATGGTCAGACATGCTGCATTCATGTCAGACTACAAACCAGGTATAAGTGGCATCCCACAAGGCTTGGTCCTGGGACCTCCCTCATTCCATATATATGTCCCATAGGTACAGGCCAACATGGAAGGACTGTGACTGAACATGTATGCAGAGGAGTACAAACTGCCCACCATATCTGACCTCCAGCTGACACAAGCATCCCATAAAAGGGCCACATAGAAACAGACAACTGGTGCAATAGCCATGTCAGCAAGCTAATTGCAGAAATGTGTATAGTCAACCACCGTGGATATACAGTAAGTGCCCACCAATTACCACACAGGTGTTAACCCATTACGTACCTAACATGTAATGAGAGACTTGGGGACACAAGGTGATAGATATCCTGCATTGGACAAACATGTGGCTGTAGTGTTCACAGAAACATACCATATACCCACCTAATCATGAAGGTTGTCAGATCTAGATAAGGGGAGGTCACTGTGGCTCTGCAGTCATCCTTCATCAGCGTTACAATTGACTACAATAGACCCTGTCGGATGTACCTCAGCAGACACCTCCATCAACTGTAAAGTCCACAACAGTACCTCACCAGGAGTAGCAAAGAGCTTGAACAGATGCCAAGTGTTGCCTGATTAAACAAACTGCAGCTCCACACACTGCCATACTGCCCACCCAGAGGCAAGCTGTGCCTGATGTATAATGCCATGTCCAAGCTGGAATCAATGAACATGCTGCACCTTGTACAATCTGAATGGCAGTGAGCTATGCACATGAGAGACCTGAACCCCAGCACTGACATACATAGGACAAGCTGTACTGAATGATCCATAACACAGAAGCCACCCCCACTCTTGAGTAAACTCCCAGTACAGGTTAGCCAGAGAGTCACCCATCGACACTCCTCAAGAGGAATCTTGATGAGTGGATGGGAGATGGTAGGTTTACCCTGGGTATCACGGTTATGTCACAGGTAGATGGAGGCACAGTATACTAACCATGACATATGTCATGGCAAACTCCAGTTACAATGTGTGTCGAAGGACAAACACACTCTCTGACTAGCATTAGAAATGGCCTGGGCACATCGCTAGTGTTTGCCAATGTCTACCTATGTTGTGGAATACACTACCAATGTTGGACAAGCCTGGTTTAGGTAGTCCATATCTGAACATAATGCAACATGGATATATGTGCACAACTGGCCCCTACACAGTCTGTTCTGCTCACTATGAAGATTTAAAGCAGTGATAGGACTAAAGCCCAGGATACTGTCCACCACAGTGAAAGTACTGAACCAGTACACTATACGGTACTACAGTGTTAGGTCAGTATGAAAGGATGTTGACAACTGTATGCAAAGTATCCCATGCAAACCCTGCAGGCACAGTATAATCCCTGTTGTGTTCAGACATGAAGCAGTTGGCCAGTAAGTACACAACATGACACCCAACACACAACCATAAACGTGAGATATTGTTGAAGTTCACACTCACCCAAATATGTGGTGGACTGCAGAGTTCAACATATAGAAAGCTCACACTGGGCATGCTTGCACACTTTGATAAATGAGGCATATGTCAGACAACATGCCATGGAAAGGCTGAACTGGGCATGCTCACACACTTAGGCCATATCTCCGTTTAGCAGTTGGCCACACATATCTGGTATTTGTACGTGTCATTCCAGGAACCAACCACATCACAGCAATCTGCCCAGTGCACACAGTAAATGACTACAGAGACATAAGTGATATAGTGGATCCCCCTCATATTCAAACATCTTCCACAGATACACAAGTTGTTCATAGAAACAGGGAATGCTATGGCAATAAGACTGGCAAACAGTCTATCAGCAACAAATATTGTGCATCTGACAATGAAACATGGGTGTAGAGGTCAATACTAGCTGTTTGCCCTAAGGAATGACAGCTTAGCCAGAGTGTGCTTGGCATCTGCATCTCCAGTACAGTAGGCTACTGTGCCACTGTAAAGTAGGTCACATAAGGCATCATGTGAGGCTAGTGTGCTGTGCCTCTGTCAAGCAGGGACACAGTGGAGATCCCAGGGTTTGAATGTGCTAAGCCACATCCATGTTGTTGGTGTGTGCTGGAAGAGGGTTGCTGAGGACCTCTAACAGTAAGTGGGTGTCAATAACAGACTGAGGGGAGCCCTACCTGCATTGTCTGGACAATTTCACTGTCAACACTGTGTTGTGATGATTATGTGCGATTGAAGTGTCATGCCGGTACTGTTCAGAGATTTCCTCCCTCTGTGGGCTACAGCTCTGCAATGTATCAGCTCACTCTGTCTGTTGGACAGCTCATATATGGCTGGTGTACACCTGACAGGTGTCCTATTGTGGAGCAGTCATGGGTATATGTGGGATAGCATGATCAATGCAAACCTTACACATGCTCATAGAATGCAATTGTCAAGGATTATGCAGAGTGGCCAGTATAGTCCCCCAGCATGGGTCCTTTGAAGTCGTCCACCCCAGTCTTCACAAGTGTAGAGTCTGCTTGTACTAAATACAGTTTGTTTGCAGTGACAACCTTGCCTGGGGGTGGGGATGGGATATGGATGTTCAGGGAAAGGTGGGTATGGTCAGATATCAACAATGGTGGTCCACCTCTGGTGTGGAACAGTGAGTACCCATGTTGCAGATGGACAGGTGCAATATGTAATTCCCCATGTGGCTGTGGTGAGTGGTTCTGCCATAGCACATGGACCCACAAATTGTAGTGGCTGTAGGGTAATGTTGTAGAGGCCTGAGTAGTTCCCACACACAATATGCCTGTACCTGATGTTAACAACTGGAATGGTGTATGTGAACACCTGCATATCCCGGCACTGTTCCCAGGGAAGCAAAGTGTGTGTCCTGGATGTGGGAGGGGTGTTCTGGACTGGTTGTGTTGTGTGTTATAGGTCCTGTGGTCACAAAGCATGGTATAGAACATAACCTGCCAGTGCGATGTGCATATCTGACCCTGAAGTAGGTGGCTGCAAATGCATATATATGCTATCCCCCACCTGACAGGTAGTACTAGATGTACATACCTCTGTAGAAATAAAGATGTCAGCACCCTATAAATACTGCAGGTGCAGAACAGATGCCCAGTAATTCGGATAGCGTGCTCTGCTAATGCGTCTCCGTCAAGTGTCATAATATACCCCTGGATTCATGACGCTCGGCGCAAGGCTGGTGTAAGGCTTGCGCCGGCCGTGCGGCATATATATGGAGTAGTAGTGCCACATGCATATTAATGAAGGTGTGCTGCCACCACATCCACGTGCATAGGACACGTGCACGAGTGCATGGGGCGTTACTAAGCTGCGCCCGGAGGCGTGTCAATGTTGGCTGTTGATGAGCAACCTAAACTGCTGAATATTATAGTCTGCCTGCATTAGTAATCGCACCTATCAGTGTCCGTGGATAATGAAACGTATGCAAAGCATGCAAGACAGTTCCCGGCCACACAAAATTGAGAACCAAACAGAAATGCACGCAACATAATATGAGTTTCTGTCCATGGAACAAATGATATTTAAAATCGTGTGTCCGTAATGTACCCAGTGGAAGTGAAGAGCATCATGTCAGCACGCCACCAATACACACGTCCAGCCCCATGGGCAGGGTCACCAGCAGTCCCACAGTGGTAGTGATAGTACACAGCTGGGCAGTTGTGGCCATATAACAACCGTAAAGAAACCTGACAGTCCATAGTGTATACCAAACTCACACAAACATATGAATATTAAAATGTGCCATACACATGAACAGGAATGTAACTGGCACATACACATAGGATGCTATATGCGGAACCAGGACATCCAAATGCAGAACCCATGCATGCAAATGCAATACACAACATCCCCTGTATAGCACATAACCTGCACCCATGTCCGAATGTCCACCAAATCCAGCTACCAGCCTTGCACAGCCGTACACCCACACATAGCGAGTATTCCCCATATGTAGTAGGAAGTATCATCCTAGGCAGTGTCAGGATTGCAAATATGTATCCCACGTTTGTAAACATCCCATCACAGTTACGTAAATCCAAATGCCCGCGTGTTCATGTTTTGGCAAAATGTGTGTACATCCCGCGTGGGATAAGTAACCTGTTGAAACATCAGAGTTGTTTACATGCCACGGTGTCTAGTACTGTACACATCTGGACAAAACATGTATGTGTAGTCACGGTACTGTTCAGTTTCTAGACAGACATGCAAAACATACTATGCAGGATGGAACACCTGTCCAACATGCAGGTCTCCCCACTAGGGTTGCCACCTATTCAGATGCCCAAGGTGGGACATCTTTTGTAGAAATGTGAGAATTTGCAGGATAAAACATACCCCCGGCCAGTGCAAAGGACAGAATTACACTTGTTTGCCAAAATAAAAGCTTATTTCATAGCATTCGAATTGCTTATGCTATTTCAAATAATAGTTATGTGTTTCAAATACAAAATACCTGTATCATGCAACTATTAAAGAAAATAAGAAATATACTTTTGCCTTAAAACCACAGGACATTTGCCATGTCTTAGGTTTTGTCGCAGGACACAACTGTCCAAAGTGGAACGTCCCCTCGCAAAGAGGAACAGGTGGTAACCCTACCCCCCACTGAATTATCGACAGTATATATTCAACTCAATCACATACCGACACCACCTCTCAACCTATTACAGCAACAAAATCTGGACAAAGCCTAAAATGATGGGTGGACAAATAGGGAGAGATGTAAATACTGCTCTCACAAACTTCAAAAGTTCAAAGAATAATAGTAT
The DNA here is from genome assembly GCF_019279795.1 of Protopterus annectens. Classification (NCBI taxonomy): domain Eukaryota; kingdom Metazoa; phylum Chordata; order Ceratodontiformes; family Protopteridae; genus Protopterus; species Protopterus annectens. The sequence continues at coordinate 1,164,243,966 of NC_056727.1, forward strand.
GTACATTAGCATGAAATGTTGTGAAGGATGTGGGGTAGTCCCCGAGTATTACAGAGGTCCATACATTTTTACAGTAACAAACCTTCACATATGTTTACTGTACTACTGCATACCCTTAGTTAATTCATAGTTAATTCATGTCCAAAGTAATAATCCTCGTATGAATGAATACAGGAAAGAGTCAATGGGAACACCACTCACCGTGGATTATGTATTGTAACCACCCCCACCCATATTATGTATTGCCAACATTATAAGCTGCTGACAGGTGCCCAAACACCTGTGTCTGTAAACACAGGTAAAATAATGTGAATGGGAACACCACTCACCGTGGCTTATGTATTGTAACCACCCCCACCCATATTATGTATTGCCAACATTATAAGCTGCTGACAGGTGCCCAAACACCTGTGTCTGTAAACACAGAAAAAATGTTTAAAATGGAAAAACTCTGTCCATGTACTTTGTCTGACATTTGAACATGGTCAGGGCAGTTCCGTTCACCAGGCAGACAAGCCTAAACCCAGATCACCACATGAACACCCTGACAACTAAAGACTTGTATGTGTCAGGACTATAAGCCTTGGGGTTCTGAATATCCCTGCAGTGATTAAATATGCAGCTTGGGTCCAGAGCAGTAGGGAATAGGGAATGTGTAATATGTAGTACCGCATTTTTCCCAGCAGGAGAATGGATGCCTGTGTCGTAAGTGAAGCGGTGAGGCATATGTTAATGTAGCTATGTACTATGGGTATGCATATAAATGAGTCAGAACACCAAACGTATAGTGGTTTCAGCATCCGGCCAATGTGAATGCAGTCCCGGTTCAACTACAACTACAGCACATATAATGTTAAAGTGTAATTAATGCTGTACAGACATTTAAATATGTAAAGGTGAACGTGTGTTTCGCATATGTCCGTTAACCGGATTACAGATATTTTACTGGTACTGTCACAAGTAATAAAGCCCACGTAAGCACAAAGACTTAGTAAACATATGTAACCCACAATAAGGATATGCATGTGCACCTGCGCATAACCCACAATAAGGAAATGCAAGTGTGCCTGTGCGTGTGTAATCCGCTCACAGCATAGCAAATGAATGCTGATTTCTACACGTAGTGTCTATATATGGATATATACATTTGTGTATAGATATATATCCACAGACTTAAACTAAATAAATATATGAAATAAAGAATGTACAGACATAAATATATATATATATATATATATATATATATATATATATATATATATATACGTATATATATGTATATATATATACATACATATATATATATATATATATATATATATATATATATATATATATCTATACATATATATATTTACACAAACACATACAACATTAATTGATATATACCTAACAAACATATAAACAAATGTCCTCGTAGATATAACACATGTACATAAATAGGTTACATCATAGCTAGTATGGATAGACGTACAGACATGCAATTGAGGTAAATACACTGCTGCTCCCAAAACTATTGCCCGGAAAGTATCAGTGTGCCAGATCTGCAAGTCCTACTCTTTAAACATGGATATAGGTGTCCTTTGCAGGACCCCAAAAATTGTGAGTCTATACACGCACTGTCCTGTAATGATTGCTGCAAAGAAGTGTCATCCGCAACTACAATATAGCTGTACATGCAACAGTAGCTTGTGCAAGTGTAATAACACATGGGTTGACAGAATGTATGACATATGTCCCGATATGCGGAGAGTGGATAGTGCTTAGAAGTGTCTTCATACTTTATTATCACTCACATTAAATATGTGTTATGACTACTGTGGAGGGGTGTCAGGTCTGGGAATCATGGGTATGCAATAATGGGCCTAGGTGCCTAGGTGTTGGTTGGCACAGATTTATGAGGTCCACCCCATGGGAGTGATTAATATTCCTATGTTGGTATAGCAGACGCCTATATCTTCCAAAAATGAAGAACCCATCTACTGGATATTGTATAAACTATTGGCGGAAGACGTAGGGACTTATATTAGTGTCGTGTAAGTGATTATCATGGACGTACATGCGTACGAATAAGATGGTAACCATACCTCTCAACCCATCAGAATAAGACATCTGGACAAAGGCATTTTAAAATAAGTACAAATAGGGAATTTATCAAATATTCCTCTTACAAAGTCAGAACGTTGATAGAATAATGAATCATTCATTAGTATGAATGTTTTGAGGGTTATTAATTATAAACTACTAATATCTGTCATTATTGTCTAACCCCACAGTCCCTAATGACTTGCCACCAAATTACCAGAAAGGCACAATATTATTAAAAAAGGAACAAAATTATAAGTCTAAGTTCGGGACATTTACCCAAAATGTGTACAGTTGAGAGGTATGAAGGTAACCCTGACCTAAATAAATGTACAGAACTAGTGAGATTAGGTGGACAGGTGTGAAGAAAGACGTGATGACAAATGACAAAACATGTATAAGTCAAAAGCATGTACCTCGATAAATTTGATGAATACTTATGCCCTGTGATAGTCAATGTGGAAGGTTAATAGAAACAACATAAATGTGTCCCTCAGGGTGCTATGCAGTGTCCCCGATACAGTGTTCAGTCTCCCACACTCACATGTGAGTTCTGCCACTGACGGAAAGCGCAAATACCGGCGAACACATAAGGTAGATGATAGCAGAATATGTTTTGATTAGCACCTGTTGGCTTTTGTGAGGAACACAACACTCTGGGCGGGTGTGTCCTACAAAAGGAATGTAATGGCATCTGGCCTGTGATTTCTTCATATATTGTGTGTAGAGGTGTAGTAAAATGACATATCTTGTATCAGAAACAGATACATGTTATAGGAAACGGTATTATCGACTATACTACTACAAGACAAATCTGAAGGTATGAAAAGCGCTGAAGTAGTCAGTTTAGTATTGACTGCAGGTATGTGTTGACTTGTCAAATGTCACAGCTGTACATATAGTTCCTATAGGGCTGTCACCTCTACAAATGATGAAAGTGGGAGCTGCTCTGTAGAAATGACAGACGTAGCAGGTCAAAACATACCTACAGCCATGCTTACTCCACAAATAGACATATTAGCACACAGCCAAGCTTAGGCCAGGATTCACGAAGCCTTGGTCGGTGTGTACGAGAAGAGTAAGAGTAGAGCAAGGCAAGATGTCTGCCGAGCTATTCAGCAATATCCTGTAGGGGCGTGTAACACAGCCCCTAAAACGAACGTTGCACGGACAATGTTAGGATATGCAAATTACCCCATTTGTAGGTGAAAGCTATGCAAATGATGTAAAATATGCGATACATGAAACAGTAAGCTGTCCGTGCAAGAGTAGAGTTATGTGCAGAAATGTACACGGATGTTAACCGAGTAACGTTCTGCAAGTAGCTAAACGGAGCAATGTCATCTGCAAATAAAGGATGGATTTAGTTGAAGAAGTATGCCAATGGCCAAATATAAGGCCAGTGGCATGTTTTTCTATTGGAAATTAATAAAACTCCAGTTGTCCTCCCCCGATCTCCAGTGTTTAAGCGTAGCGTAGCGGCACGAATACGCGCTGTGCATACAAAACAAGACAAATATGTAAAATATACATACAAATTGTAATGTCAGTTAAAAGTTAGTTCGTCATGCAGGTGAATGGCAAGCTGAAGGCAACATGGCTACTGAGTAGTGGTTGCTATGTGTGGAAGCGCACTCTCAGAGATGTAACCAAGCATTAGTAGGCAATCCTATGCAATTGAGGCTGAGGATAGTGAAGCACAATTTGTCATGCCATATGGGCCAAGCCTCTACAGTGTAAGAGTAGGTTAAGGGGACTATCAGCGTAGAAGATAGGTGACATCATGAGTGTGTATGTATAAAACACTGTAATCTTATTGGAGCAGTGTGTCACATGTTTGCTGTCAGTGACTCATCAGTGGAAGAGGCGTGTTATGATTTATCCTAGGTAAAGTCAGAAAACTGACAGTGTATGCCATGGATATCACCGAAGTTTCTTGCAAACCTGCTGAAGTGTGCTTGCGCCCATGAAAGCCTGTAATCCCGAGTAAGCATGTGTGCATGTATGTCTGCCCGTGTGCGCGAGTTGAAGAATGAGTAAGCTACTGTAAGATTTTTGAAGCCCGTGTAAGTGTTTGCATGCATGTATAAGCCTGTGTGCGCACATGGAAGCGGATGTGCACTTCACTGTGCTTCTATGCGCGGCGCCGCTCACTGTGGACACAAACAGTGAAAAGGAAGGTAAATAAATAGCAGTAAGTTAACCAAGGAGAACTACCCCAGCTAGCAGGTGAAAACAATCAGACTAAGTATATTACACTGCCAGTACAGTAGGCCAGCACAGCACAGCACGCACAACTCTACAAACAGCATTCCACCATGTTTTTCTCAGACACACTGCAACTCTGTAGTATACTAAGAGAAGTGAAAACTGTAAAAGCTTAACTGAGACAACATAATGTTAGGGGCTGCCATTGTTATTATACGTCAACATATGCAACATGTGGAGGGTTGTGCCAATGTGAATGCTGCTCAGCATCACACAGTGAGTAGACGGAGAGGAGTGTGCAGGCACAGGGTAACCTACCAGGGGCTACATGAGCTGGAGATAGTACAGCGCTATAGAGTGGACAGAGACCTCCTGCAGAAGATTGTGGAGCTGTGCAGGCCATGTCTCACACACAGAACCAAGAGAGGGAAACCTATCCTAGCGGAAACCAAGGTATGTGTTGCCCTAAGGATACCAGCAACAGGTACCTTCCAGAGATCAACTGGTGATATGATGTGGATTTTACAAACATCAGCATCCAGGGTACTGCACCAGTTCATGAATGCCATGTCAGCACATGTCAGTGATGATGTATATATCCCCAATTCCCGTGAGGTATTGGGCAGCAATATGTGTCTTTTCCACACAATAGTGGAATACCCAAAGTACTGTGTGCAATACACTGCACGTACATATGCATCAAAGCACCAGCCAGTGAGTGTGGTAGGGCCTACATCATCCACAAGGGCTTCCCCTCCATGAAGTGGCGGTTTGTGTGTGATGGCCAGCCCATAATAATGAATGTGTGTGTTGGATGCCCTGGAAGCTGCAATGCTTCCGATATGTGGCATCTGACGCAGCTGTACAAAACATTTGGCAATGGGGACAACCCTCATGGTCACCTAGTGGGGGATGCTGGATGTGCAGTTCAACTGTGGCTGATGACACACATCAGAAATGCACACACACATGAACAGGAATGCCATAATGAGGCACATGCACAAACAGAAACTTTACTCTAGCATGTGTTTGTGTCGCTCAAGTCACAGTTCTTGTGCCTGGACACATCTGGTGGAGCATTAAAGCACTTGTCAACTACATGTACCAGAATTGTCTGTTGCCTAGGTCACACACACACACACACACACACACACACACACACACACACACACACACACACACACACGACAGTTTATATACATAGTGTGAGTGACTGTTCATGTATGTGTATTACTGCAGAACAGTTCAAACACAGCAAAGTATGTCAAATATGGACATTCATCATAGTTGTACAACCACCTTGGAGGATATGCATGCAGAACTTCCATTGCTTATGTGATACAGTGATGTACTTCAAAATACCATTGTAAATGCAAATATCAAATGACAAATGACATAGCACTTATCTATATGTACACATTGTTACCCATTATACATATTGGGGTGTAATACCTATGTGTTACTGTTGGTAAAGTATCTGTAGTAAATGTGGATAACTGACTCTTTTTAGCCTTATAGGTTTACAGCATGGGTTGGATAACACGTATCTGTCTGTATGATACCCTTGTGTAGAATAACTGTGTCATGTACAGAATGCATTCTAGGCCACAGTATGAATTCCCAGATGTGGACAGGAATATCCCTATTGTCTTTGCTTGTAACTAACATGGCTATATGTCAAACAGTAATGGTCCCAGCAATGTGTGGCGGTCAATACCAGTGCGTACTCGTATAGTATAGTACATGTAGGATCCACATTCTACTGTGTGTCCTACATGTGTGGGTCAGTTGTGAAGATATCATATAACAATTGGTTATTCAGACTGTTGAGGTCGTGTCTACTACCATAATGCAAAACAATCACAGATAGTAACAGTATCACCCACAGCACCATGTAAAACCATAGCAATGACACATGTGTAGACAAGTACAACAATATGTGTAGTATAATGCATACTGGCCACCAATAGAAACTATGAAGTGTTAACAGTGTGTAATACAGGGCATGTCACCATTCCAATGTGTCCACTATACATGTACATGCAGACAGTGCACCTTCACCATGTGCACATATAAATACATGAAAATCTGTACTACACACATCACACGCGTACTGCACACTCTGAAACACATGCTGCCAATACTACATACATCAGTCAAATGGCACATGGATGGATAATACATCTTCAGAATTAACAGTGCTGTACACTATACTACATTGATGATCATAGCTGTAATGTATCATGCCTGCTTACATACACCTAGAAGGAAATCACACTTTGTGTTAACAACATTGTAATATTATTACAGTGCTATGAAGCCACCCTGTGCATCAGCACCATGTTAGTCTGTACCTGCATCAATGTTTCACATTACAAGAGGTGGCACAGGTGTCATCATATGCACAGGGTATGTAGTTTCTTTTCCAGAGCCTGTCATTGAACCATCCAATCAACATGTATGCATTTGTGTGTGTGTGAGGGACAACAGGTTTTGCATGGCCCAATGTTGATGCAATGTGTGTGTGTATGTGTTATCCCTAGCTGTTTGTTTTATGTGTGTCTCTGCATGTACACTGTTTCAGCATGTGTCAGACATATACTGGAGGTTGTGGGACAGTCACAGACTGTACCTGCCAGGCTGAACAGATTGCCATTTCTGGCCATGGACTCCCCTCCATGCATTCAACCATATTCCAGTCCTGCACCTGGCAATGTATACACACATATTCTTGGGATCTGTATCACAACCTGTGGATAAACGGGTGTCAGTAATGTTAACCTGATTTGCATAGTATTGTCATTTAATACATAGTTATATGAGCCATACTCATCCTCCAAAGTAATAACCACTGCTGACTGCTGCTGAGATGTGCACATGACCGTTTAAAGGTGCTGTACTATCATTGTTTTCAATGTCCCTTGTAATACCCAGCAACAAAATAACTGGTCACTACACAACTATAACCCAGGATCACTACAGCACACAGTATGTGCACTATCACAGAGCCATAGCACATTCAGATACATCCAAGGTGATCATGTACAGATAATGCAGCACATTCAATAGTGCTAATATCCACATACATATTACAAATATATATATATATATATATATATATATATATATATACACACACACACTTGGCAGGGCTGGGAGTTGAACATACACCTAACTACCTTATCACACTACAGCATTACGCAATTACAGAACGCGCTACTGAGATTACTGAACACAGCACTCCCAGAGGCATACTTCTAGGTGGGTGAAATCATCCTCAAAGGCAAAGACGCCGATAGGGAATGTATGTGTTGTGAGGCATCTAAAAGCATAACTGTGTCCCCAGGCAGCTGGAAACACACACACACACACACTTGGCAGGGCTGGGAGTTGAACATACACCTAACTACTTTATCACATTACACATTTACAGAACGCGCTACCGAGATTACTGAACACAGCATTCCCAGAGGCATACTTCTAGGTGGGTGACATCATCCGCAAAGGCAAAGACGCCAATAGGGAATGTATGTGTTGTGAGGCATCTAAAAGCATTACTGCGTCGCCAGGCAGCTGGAAACACACACACACACACACACACACACACACACACACACACACTTGGCAGGACTGGGAATTGAACATACACCTAACTACCTTATCACACTACAGCATTATGCATTTACAGAACGCACTACCGAGATTACTGAACACAGCACTCCCAGAGGCATACTTCTAGGTGGGTGACATCATCCACAAAGGCAAAGACACTGATAGGGAATGTATGTGTTGTGAGGCATCTAAAAGCATTACTGTGTCCCCAGGCAGCTGGAAACACACACACACACACACACACACACACACACACACACTTGGCAGGACTGGGAGTTGAACATACACCTAACTACCTTATCACACTACAGCATTACGCATTTACAGAACGTGCTACCGAGATTACTGAACACAGTACTCCCAGAGGCATACTTCTAGGTGGGTGACATCATCTGCAAAGGCAAAGACGCCGATAAGGAATGTATGTGTTGTGAGGCATCTAAAAGCATTACTGTGTCCCCAGGCAGCTGGAAACACACACACACTTGGCAGGACTGAGAGTTGAACATACACCTAACTACCTTATCACACTACAGCATTATGCATTTACAGAATGCGCTACCGAGATTATTGAACACAGCACTCCCAGAGGCATACTTCTAGGTGGGTGACATCATCCGCAAAGGCAAAGATGCTGATAGGGAATGTATGTGTTGTGAGGCATCTAAAAGCATTACTGCGTCCCCAGGTAGCTGGAAACGCACACACACACTGGGCAGGACTGGGAGTTGAACATACACCTAACTATATTATCACACTACAGCATTACGCATTTACAGAATGCGCTACCGAGATTACTCAACACAGCACTCCCAGAGGCATACTTCTAGGTGGGTGACATCATCCACAAAGGCAAAGACGCCAATAGGGAATGTATGTGTTGTGAGGCATCTAAAAGCATTACTGTGTCCCCAGGCAGCTGGAAACACACACACACACTTGGCAGGACTGGGAGTTGAACATACACCTAACTACCTTATCACACTAAAGCATTACGCATTTACAGAACGTGCTACCGAGATTACTGAACACAGCACTCCCAGAGGCATACTCCTAGGTGGGTGACATCATCCGCAAAGGCAAGGACGCCGATAGGGAATGTATGTGTTGTGAGGCTTCTAAAAGCATTACTGTGTCCCCAGGCAGCTGGAAACACACACACACACAAACACTTGGCAGGACTGAGAGTTGAACATACACCTAACTACCATATCACACTACAGCATTACGCATTTACAGAACGCGCTACCGAGATTACTGAACACAGCACTCCCAGAGGCATACTTCTAGGTGGGTGACATCATCCGCAAAGGCAAAGATGCCGATAGGGAATGTTTAGAGAGTGAGCAGTCTGAAAGCATATTACTGTCCCAAGGTAGACGTAGACAAACACATGGCAGTGCTGTCATTGGGGCAACTAAATATCTACGGAGCACTACAACACTAAATAGATATGGGATGCGCCACAGACAGTACACCCTTCGAGACAGCAACAAGTGTGTTCAATGTAGGCATCCATTGTGACATTGAAAATGGACATCTGTTGCCTGGATGACCACCATGGCTATACAGGATGTCAATGGCCATGCCCACATGCTTAGTATCACACGTCTGTTTGGAATGTACTGTGTGTCCATCTACACAACAGCGTACTGGGCATGCTCACACACTTAGCTGTTGCAAAGGGCCGTCTTGCATGCACATGGATTCTAATCACGGAAGGGCGCAGTTTGGAATGTACTGTGTGTCCATCTACACAACGGCGTACTGGGCATGCTCATACACTTAGCAGTTGCAAAGGGCCATCTTGCATGCACACGGGTTCTAATCACGGAAGGGCGCAGTGTGGAATGTACTGTGTGTCCATCTACACAACGGCGTACTGGGCATGCTCACACACTTAGCAGTTGCAAAGGGCCGTATTGCATGCACACGGATTTTAAACACAGAAGGGCACAGTATGGTATTACTGTCCCCACGTACATGAAGGCCACTCACATGTATTGACCAGTACACACTCAGGAGCTATCACAGATGTCTCAGGTGCAGATCACGGAGGTACACACCACAATCTACAATGTAGCCGTCACACATCGCCATGTCATTGGACCAGCAATACACAGCTATACATTAACACAACACCGTGTGACTCATGACCAATGGACTGTACATAGGTCTTCAGCAACTGTGCAGACTACCCATGTAACGACAGGGTTCCATCATGTGTTATGCATTGCAATGATACCACTGTACATAACCAGGTCGGCTCTACACATACCAGGGGCCCTGGGACTTACACAGCTGTGACAGATGACTGTCGCTGTACACCAACGAACACACATGTTTGGCTATGTCATACATGCAATTGCAGTGGATATGTGCATGGACCACACACACAACACATATGTACATAGCATAGCTTTTGCTGTCCTCTGTGCAGAAAAGTGGCTACAGCAATCATACGCATGCAAATGGAAGGTGGGTCCATGGCTGTTGAATGCTAACAGTACATGAGGTAGCAATGCTGACCAAGGACACATTCCCTCTGTACTAGTTACCCATGACACCCATCATATCATACAACAGTCCATGTGTTATGTATGTCAACACACATGTCCACCAATTGCAATACATTCAAACATGGCGACATGACAGGCATGTAGGACCAACACACATGTACAATCTGTAGTGTACATGCAGCTACCATGCATGCACAGTAGCTGATGTAAGTAACTCATCTGTGCCTAACTACAACATGCAGTTGCAATGCCACCCCATCATTGACACCTGTATATGGTGACATACTGACAGTACGGTAGGATGTACAACAGGTATGGATGTATGTGTGTACATAAAGTGGTGATGCACCTGTGTAGATGGATGTTTGCCAGGGACGGCTCACAGGTGTGTCACACACCATCCAACCATGACATGTGCAAACAGTACGCTATGTTACCGTTACGCAATGGTGGAGACATAACACCTACACAGCGGTCAGGTGTTACCGACAGTACGTCACTTGACACCTGTAACACTTACATCCTCTCGTGTGCATATAGCAGCACAATTGCCGAAGGTAGCGTTGATACACATAATGCGGCCAATACTGCTGCATGTCTGTCAGACATATCATCATATAGCAGGTGCATCATTCACAGTACAGCCATGTGTGTTAGCTTGTGTGACCATATATGCCACATATGGTGTGGAATACAACCCACATGTCACACACCCCTGTACACTGTTGTACAGATCTGTACATACTGCAGTGTGGAAAGCATGACATAGGCAGGTGTGGTGTGTGTATCACACACATCAGCTATCCAAATGTGTACGACATTTGTGGTCTCCACAGTGTGTGTGTGTGTGTGTGTGTGTGTGTGTGTGTGTGTGTGTGTGTGTATGTAGGTATGTATGGCTGTCTGGTGCATGGAGTGAGGGTGTATGTTACCATACAGAACACACAGGATCCCTAACCCCTCATGGTCATGCAGTCCACTACCCTGTTGATGTCATCGGTCTCAGCTGCACTGGCTACCTGTTCATGTTCTTTCTCTGTGTCGCATTGTGTGGGTGCACAGTACTGTGAGGGTGATGACCACATAGGCAAGGGTCCTCACCTCAACACTATGGGGTGTGCGTTATAGTGTTGTTGACCCCATTAGTGTGAGCATGTTCCTGTAATGTGACAGGGTATTACTGCTACACAGTGAGGCCTCATGCTATCAAGTGGCCTCTAACATTATCATTGGCCAGACCGCTGTGTACAACCCCTGCACCATGTCAACATACCTGTGATGTGACCTGGTATGGATGTCACGTCTCTAGCCACTGTAGCCTATTAAACTGCCCACATGCTTCTGGATCAGTATATGTGTGGACATCTGTGGTATGTTAGACTTTCCGACAGTCAGGCTGAGGCTACATAGCATGCTAATATTGCCATATGTCCCTGTGAGTACTCCACAGTTACACATGGGAGACTGCAAACAGTGCTACCTGTAGGCACATGCAAGTAGACCATAAGGAGGAAACCAGGGCATCATTACCAACATGCTGTTACTGTTGTTACTATGACACATACTGTGAACATATAACAATGCATGCTAAACCTGTACTACATGGTATGTCTGGTGCGTGTCAACAGTACACAACTAATGTAATATACACGTCTCTCACTATTCTCACACAACTATTGTAATATACACTTCTCCCACTATTCTTACACAACTAATGTAGAATGCACTTTTCACTATTCTGTTCACCCTGTGCATCAGACCATTTGAGCATGTCCCTGCACCGATGGTGTGGATGACAGGGATGCGGCACAGGCTTCATCATATGCACAGGGTGATAATGTTTGCTAGGGGCATAGGCTGCACCAATGGATGACATCATGTGTGTGGGTAAGGGCCAGTGATATGATTGGACATGTCTGTTCAGTATGCATGTGATTTTTGTTGTGCCCTACAGATGTCTTTGCTGTGTGCGTGTATGTGTGCTCACAGTTCTGCCTTTTGTGAGGCCTACATGGGGTATTATTGACAGCTCCAGTTTGTACAGACCAGGTTGTACAGCTCACTGTGTCCGGCCATGGCCATGTGACCTGTGCCTGCCAGGGGTTGCACGGGCACTACCAGGCAGAGGTACAGATTGGCTACTGTCCGATGACACATGTCCACTGGAACCGTATCCCCGCTGGGAATGCCCAGGGCCACGTCCACGTGGCCTGCTGTGTCCTGGTGTGGACAGCGCAGCACCAGCTGCACTGCTACTGCTACTGGCACTATGGGAGTGGGCATGTGAGGTGGCATGCTCACGTTGACCTGCACTAGGTGGTGTGGCTGGCCTACATCCACGTGGCCTACGCCTCACTCCTACCAGATGTTCCAGCACAGACAGCTCACACTCGCGGATTGCCATGCCACGGTCAAGGATTCCAACCATGTCACCCAATCGCCAGTCCAGAACATCAGCAATCTGCTGTTGAGCATTTACCAAAGCCTGGATGTTGTCATTTAGGGTACGGATAGCAGCCCTCTGCAGCCTCTGCCCTTCTCTGGTCTGCCATTCAGCACATGCCTGTGCCACCATTACAGTCTGGAACATGCATCTGGTGATACCAGCTGCTGCGCTCTGTCCTGCAGGTGCATGTCTGCCAGAGGTCCTCTTACGAACAGCACTGGCCACATGCCTGTGTGGCACATCTGCAGTCATTAAACTGACACCATGGTGTGTAGACACACCTTCTGTAGCCACCACATGTTCCTGTTCCACGCTAACAGACACTGACTGTCCTTCCTCTATGGCCACTGGTGAAGTGGTATGTGTTGGCAGCAGAACTGTGTGCGGGGAAGAGGGGGACATAGCTGGGATGGCAACCGTTGGCACAGATTCAGCACCTGACAACCCTGCCTGTACCTCATGCATATGCTCAGCACTGCTAGTATCTGTGGGGACACTAACATCAGCTCACAGGAGGGTAATGCACCTACATCACCTGTGAATGCAAAGAAAGACTCTAAATTACAATAGGCACACACACACATGGACACACAGACACACACACAGACACACACACAGACACACACAGACACACACACAGACACACACACACAGACACACCATGCATGTGATTTGACAGATGGCATGCAGCATGCCTGCGGTACAGCAGAGGGCATGCAGCTCAGACATTAATAGTGTTAGTAAGCATACCTCCCTGGGGTGCACACTACAGCAAGCAGGTGTCATATCAGTAGCCATGCAGTTCACACAATCATGGTAGTATGCATGCATCACCGTGATACACCATGTGGACCAGAACAGGATAACAGTACACATGGCTGATGTGACCTTGACATGTACTCTGCTGATGTGTGCATTAACATGCATACATGTTCGACACAATGCTGTCCTGACACATGTACAGCATCGTAATGGGCATCACATTGCGGTGTTGTCTGTATGCCCTACAGATAGAATGCATGTTTAGCAAATGTGCATGAGCATGGAAGGGTAGTGTGAGCCATCTACATTGCTATACAGTGTGAAGTACAGACACTGTGCCATTGCATGGCATCTTGAGGCATCTGTATTGCTGTACAATGCATAATATGTACACATTGCATAGCCATAACTGCATGCATACCCATGACATAACTGTGGATTATGACCCACGATGCTGAGGTGTATACACACCAAACCATGCTGTGTCAAGTGACAGATCACTGGAGGACCTACAACTGACACCCCTGCACAACAGCTACAGGGTCTTAGCTGCGTGGCAACCATGTCCACACATAGCGGATATGTCAATTCACCATTTTCCACCTGACATTGATGTAACACACACACACAAGGTGCACAGCTAACGGTGATGTCCTACAGCAGCAAGGGTAATGTACAGTATCTGTGCCCTGATGTGGTGTCAATGTCTGTGGAAGCTGTACAGGTGACTACTGTCATGCTATGACATAGTCGTGATGTTCAACTGATCTTATAAGGTAGACTTCAGTGACACCTCCACTAGCTGTGCACAGGCTGTTAGGATGTCCAGTGTACCACATCAACTGTATAATCAGTCAACTAAGGCTATAAGTGGACCATGTGTGGACAATGTGCAACAGGGTGTATACACATCACATCTACTGTGTGGCTATGTGTCTCTGGCCATCCCCCATGGCCATGTGTGCACATGTGTTGGACAAATGTGTGTGATGGCCATCTATCTCACATGTCTGAGTTGTCCCATATGACATACACCCATAGATGTCAGATATGTCACCATCCACAGGGCTATGCAGACAACGGGTTGTATGTTTGGTATGTGGGGTATGGGTCATGGGATAGTGTGACAATATTGCAGCCAGAACACTACATGTCTGGGACATGTCAGATGGCACATCACAATGTGAGCACCCAATGCAGGGGCATACAATACAATGGTGACAACTGTGGGCTGCCCATATCACAGCTCACTGTGTGGTACTGTTTGCATACCACACATGTTGTTCCAATGCATACTACATATGCCTCCATTGTAGAACACCTCCACCGTTGTATGCACAACTGACCACACATGTAGCAATGACAAATACTGTGGTTTCAAGTTGGTGTATCATTTCATTTGTATATATTGCATATGGGTGGCCTGTGTAAATGATGGGTGCTGCGACCTGTATATCGTGACTGGAATGAACATCAAGTGTGCAAGTGCTAACTGGCCACATGGCAAATAGATCTATGCTTTAACATGCCTGATACTGATGACAGTCTTACCTGCAATGGACTCATGTCTGTGCGGCACGCCAGAGGTACCTGTATAGGGGTGACACAGCAGTATGAACATTATCTATGACTGTATGACAGCCACAGGGTGCACTGTGCATGTAAACACATTCGCCTGTATAATAGCATATAGTATGCACATGTGTGCATACACAGGGAAGCATACTGTAGTATGCAGCATGTGTGTCCACATACCTTGCATATGTTGTTAGTTTACATAATGTACAGTGACACATGCAACTAAATGGGATATAATAGCCATATGTGCAGTACTGACTTACCAGGCAACTCCAGGCTCATTGGTTGGGAGACACCCACCTCCACGATGGCAGCTAGTGTTTGTGGATGCTGTTCCCTGGGTGTCCCCAGACTGGCCAGTAGCTCCTCAGTGTGTGTGAGTGGGGGGTGGGTTGGTGGCTCACCACCTGTTCCACCTTGTTCCCTGGCGATTGCAGGGGCACGCTGTTTTGCATGTCGTATCACGTCCGTGCAGTGTCTGCGCACCTGCTGGTAGGTGCGGTTATGGCCACCCACATCGTTCACCCTCCTGCGTAGATCCTGCCACAGGTCATCCCACTGCTGGGCATGCTGTGGCACATGGCTGAACAAAAAGTCATAGTTGTCATGGAGCTGTGGGATGAGGACATCATCCTCCTGGCGGCTGTATGCTGGGAGGCGTGTACGGGGCATTATCTGTAAGACATAATGATGGTGACAGGTCACAGTTTCAGATATGTACAGAGATACTGCTGCACATACATTTCTATGACATCTACTACATCTGCACAGTAATCTTTGCAAAGCATCATGACACTGACATGACTGACGTGTTTGTGTCACACACATGTCACACCCATTATGCATTGGATATCATCACCATATATGTGTGTCACCTCATTACAGTGTTCATACTCCATGTAAATGCTGTCTTGCTGTGGGCATGTCTATTTGCCTGCACTTGTGTTCTTACCTATCTGCACATGCCTGGATGTGTCCACAGTAATGCTGTTGACCTGGATGCTGTGTATATGTCACATATCAACACAGACACAGCCGTAATGGACTTGAGCAGTGACAATGCACACATACGCATGGACACCTGTACATGCATTTGTTTTGCCATATACATCTACACAGCACTGTACAACTGTTCAACATCCTGCCATGGATCGCCTGTATTGCACATGTGATAGACATGGGACAATGGCTAGTCAGACGACATTCGCAGGGATGGTTATCAACCATAGCATGTGCGGGCACGGTTTCCAAGCTGTAACTGACAGCCATTATGCCACCGCAAGGTGCATCAGTGCCACATTACTGATCCAGTCAGTTGATAGTACATCTACCATGCGGCCATCACACCATGTATGACTGGGATGACATGTGCAGCTTTGATGGACAGGGTTGCATGGTATGGCGGGAGTATGTCACATATATGGCACAGGGATCTGTCCAGCCTGTGGCGATCCTAGTATTAGGATGGTGGCTGTACATGACATATGTCTTATAGATCAGGATATGGACATGTAGCATGTCCATCATCATGGTGTAGCAAATGTCTTTCTGCAAGGTAGACAGTATGTTGCATAGTGGGGGTGAGGATTGTGAAGGCTGGTATCGCACATCCATGCATAGCCATTACCCCTTAAAGGTGGTATGCGATCCAATATTGGTCACCACAGTGCTGTATATGCCTGTCCAGTGATCTCCGTGCTCATGGATGGCACCCTGACATGACATGGGTACCTCATATGACTACCTCAGGGGCCTGGAGATGTCACCAAGTCAGGGGGTGCACTGCACAGCACCATCCCTTACACAGTGTCCATAATGTTGACCACAGCATAGGTAGTAGTTTATGGGTACAGGGATGTTCACCTAGCGGTGACAATGCTGGTATCATCCATCAGACTGTGCACATATGTCACACACCTCAACCACACAGCCCATTCTGTATGTTGTTCACAACACTGACACAGCTATACTGATAGGTCATGGCCATTCACAGCCTTACATACACAGATGCCTAACATTTGTCTGTGTGGTATGGGCTACAATGAGGGTGGGGTACAACACATTAACCCTGTTCTACTGTAGCTGGCACTGGTGTGATGTGCACATGTCACTCCTGAACCTTTTGTAGTTGTGAGTCTGTCAACAGGCCACTGGTGGAACACTCCTGTGACACACAAAGGTATTTGTAATCAAACATCCGTGCTGTCTTGTACATCTGTACTGCTAACATCTACAGTGATAATGGTTCATGGACATGCACACCATACTCAGCAGGGTTATAGTGCGGTGCCACCCAAAATGACTGTCATTACCACTTGTGGGTTGATATTATCCAACACCCTATCTGTATTGTATGGTCATGCTAGGCACTTGTTCAGAACTTGTGAGCATGTCATGAGCTACTGATTACTATAGCACCCATTCCACACCATTTCCCACAGGTACACTGGCTGTCCTACACTTCCCAGCTTGCTTATGGTACAACAGCTGTTGTACACACGTAACGCACATATCCTGTGGGACATGGTTGTATATACAGGCATGTCCAACTGTCATGTACCAGTGCTACTGCCTGTCTATATGAGGGATATGTCGTACTTGTGGCAATAGAGCAATTGTCTCATGTACACATTCAATGCTCACCTCCCAACATACGACACTACAGCCTGTGGGGGATGCACTTCTGCAGCCGTGCTGGGGGCATAGCTCTCAAGTGTACCTCATTACGAGGAACATACCTCATTTGGGGTCTTAAAAGGTGCATGTTCCTCAAGGTTCCACATTGAAAGGGTCTGTCACACATTCATTGTTGGAAATTGTTTACCTGCTAGCCATGGCTAAATAGATGGGAATCATATTAATTCATTAGAATATCTTTTTATACGTAAAACAGCCTATTTTAACCATCATATGCCCTTCCTAGTTGAAGCTGTTAGTAAGCCAGTTGTAAGTGTTCCACGTTTTGCCCATTTGTCACACATTATGAGAGCTAATGTTCCTCATTTTGGGGACAGGAGGTTGACAGCTATGGCTGGGGGTAATGCTGTCACCAACCCTGACTGCACCTGACAGTCATTTGGGGATGTGTAACATTCACAACACACCCCACCCATCACATAGTCTCACATGATCTACACCACTGGCCACACCTACGAGGACAACTTGTGCAGCACGTCTCCATATTCAGTGTAGGCACCAGAGGTAGCCCCCATCATGGAAGACAACATCACCAACTTATAGCCCACAGACTCATGTATGCCCATCACATACAGCCAATAGGGAGTTATAACATTCACAACACACCAGTCATAGGTGACTCTGTAGGGAGTCACACTGCAGTTCCACACAGCAGGCTACAAAAGGCGATAGTCGCTTACATCTTGCTGTCGGGTAACTGCTTCTGCATCATGACCTATGCACCCATGCCACACCTCACCAGGTATGATGTGACTGTCATTCTCCATGTTAGTGTGACTGCCTTGTGATGCCACTTCACAGACTACCTGTGCAGGGACATGCAATAGCTCACCAGTCTTATAGCCCTGAGGGTGTGGGTCAAGCCCTGGGGAGCATTTTGCATTCATCCAGACATGATACCACTGTACAATGACCGACTGTGTCACTTCAACAGTTGCCTATGCTCTTATTGTCATTCCACAGGCATCTGGTATCTGTCCACTTTGACTGACCTGGTCAAACACAATGCTGTGGCACAGATGACTTGCACCTGTCAGCCCTGGGAGTACAGCTCACATGTAAGGCTCTTGCTGCTTCTATACTGCCTGTCTTGCACAGTTTCCAATAACTGTCACCGGCAGAATGGAAACTGGCAAGCACGACATGGGGTCAAGTGACACAATGCTTGCATCTTCCTCTGTGACGCACGCAGGCAAAGCACACCTTATAATGCACCACTCAAACATCTCTGCAGTGACTGGGACCTGCCTCTAGGCTCTGCAGAGCACACCTGCAATGACAGGTTATAGACGGACCATACCTTTCAGGCACATACCTGGACCGGCACACCCACAGCTGAGGGGTTCCCATATCCCACTATGTTGTGCACACATCCTGGCTAGTTACTTAGCACAATGCATCAGAGGTGCTCCACGTGCAACTAACTGTGTCCGGGACTGCTATACACATTGTAACAAGCTACAGAGTCAACATCATACCCCACGGTTAACATACCTTATTTGTTGGTATATTGGACAGTGGGCCTCAGACAGCTACTACTGATGTGTGACTGACACTACCCCATACTTAATTGGGATAGCCACTCATGTACAGACACATCCATGAGTCATAACCTCCGCTCTGCTGGATCAACCCATACACACCACCTCCAACACCTACATTAACCTTGACATGAACACTACCACCATGTGACTAATGTTACACACCTGGGGTTATCCCCTCATTGGTGAATTCCGAACATATGCTAATCAACCTTGTTAGCCACATCCCGGCACCACACCCATCACAGCATACACAGTACATGAGTACTACAACACCTACTACAGACGTCTGCTGACAGCGGTTGTTAACGTCATGACACCCGTGCAGATGGACAATGCACATACAAATGCTGACACATACCCCAGTGCACTTCATTAGCATGTACACAACTGCATGAATCATGCTATTCCACACAGAGCCATGATGGTACACACCAGATAACAGACGCCACTCTGGTGGTCATGTTCCATGGACATATGATGTACAACAACAGGTGTAGGCTGTTGCACAGTGGTGTACATTCCCATGGGTGGGGTGGCTCACTAGTCAGCCGTGGTAGGACCACAGGGTCCCTCATCACATACTCCAAGACTAGCTACGTAAACATGACTGTGACACATTCTGGGGTGTACCACCAGGCATTATGGTGGTATGTCAGTAGTCGATGGCAACACCCACATCTGCTCTCACATACAACAGTCACTCAGGAACATTACAGACTCAGGTGATGTTGGCAACATGCTGGAGGATGGATTCAGTGCTAACATTACACCCTCTCACTCACTACAGGGCCACAATCCATACAGGAACATTGTGGTGTCCCTGTGGTCACACCTACACAGTACTGACCTGCACTCTATATGCCCTGGGACACTGGCCCCATGTCACCTTCCAACGTCCCAGGCTGTGATGTCCACCAACCTCTGAATGATATGTCTCCCCACTAGGCCACCATATTCAGTCATAGCCTTGTTTCAGACATTGTAGCCCCTGAATGGCACACAGCAGCATTTATCACACTACACACAGGTGGCACCACAATGCACGAGTGGGACTATAGTCCTACACACCTGACTGGACTGTTCTGCATGGCTATGGGGCACATCATCAAGGATGTCATTCACAGAGACATTGTTGGGCTCCCGTCCTTTGCTGCCACCCAGGTTGGGCTTGTTAGGGACAGAGCATGGCCCCTACGCATGGTGGACTCCTTTCATACAGTTACCAGGGAAGTTGCTGATGGTACGGGAGTCCACACATCCTACATTGTCCTCTCATTGCCTTTCAGCACCATTCTCCATTCTGGTATTGACAACATACACATCCACCTGCACATCGTACCCTGTGTCTCAGGATGTTATGCAATGTGGCTCATGGACAGGACACACACAGTGAGGCCAGCATACCATAGTACCTACTACATGTCAGGTACATTTGGCATACCACAGTCCTCAGTCATAGGGCCCCTCATGTTCAGTATATGCTTCCCTGCAGTACAGGCTAGCACAGGGGACTTTCCCTGCCTAGCTTTCAAACCCCTGCATACAAAGTGCCATGATTGCTCCACCAGCTGATACTGACTCCATCCATATGGGTGTCGCTGTGACAGATGCATGATATGACTATCATGGCATCAAGCTGCATGACACAAGGTGCATGAACATCACCTTTGCATTACACCATTCACCCACTGACTATCACATGGGTGGTAGTCCCCTACATACATATCACATTGTACATGTTTGCAGTACACATATATGTCGCACCCACTCCTGTGGTTAACGTATTGCCACTGTGGCATGGAGATCCTTCTACATGGCCACACCTATCTGTACTGGGTGTGTAGCTGGTACATAGGCACCCATTGTACCTCTGAACTCAAGACATCTACACACATTCAAGGGTACACCACCCCATTTAGGGTGTACCTTACACAACAGCTACAGCTTTACATACCACAACATTAACACGCCATGACGTTTACTGAGCTCCAACAGTTTAAGTATGCGGCTGCACTACGGACACCACATCTGTACACATTTGCATACTACATACTCAGGGGTGACCTCTGCTGATCAGACAGGGCCCATGTCCACAACATTATTAATGGATATACTCATACGCGACATAAGCAGAAGCCACTGTGAGCAACATGCTCATGGATATGTGCACACACGCCACAATGAGTGGGATGTGCTTGAGGGTTACATTCCCAAACCGGACACTCACCATGCTTTGGAACATAAGTCCTATGTACATCACGCAGGGACACTCAGTAGCACTGTTCATGTGATACCTCCCTTGGTGGTTGGGAGATACATGTAGGCCTGGGATCACTGCAGTGGCTGTACTGTGCAGAGGTGCAGGTGACACATGGCTCTGCTGTTCACAGGACACTACCCTAGAGAGGTGCCACTAGTGTGAACACTGTAGTTGTGCTTACACATGGACTTGCCAGACTGCATAGTACCCCACTATGCACCTGTGAAGATATTACATGTCCTTTGTGCATGGTTACTTGGTAGCCCTTCCATTTAGATTAGCTATCATGCTATTACAATGTCCCATGCCTACAAGCCATATGTATCCTATTATTGTACATGCCAATAGACGATACCTGTGGTATGCATGATATGCCTGTTATGCTGTGTAGAATATCTGTCATATCTACCTATAATACTATACATTACACATATTTCACATAGTATCCCATAATGGAAAGCATACTTGCACAGCGGGACCACCTTAGATATGTCATTAACGTTATATGCCCATACACATGCGTGCTGTGACAGTATATCAACATATACTATCCCCTGCTATGGCACGTCCATGTTGGACATACCCTACCACTGACGGCGGGTTGTATAGAATTGTTCTGTTTAACGCCCTCATGTAGCATCCCTTGTGGTGTCTGTGCTGTGTACCTTGTGTCCCACTGCTGGACGCACAGTTTCTACAAGTGTTAGTATACTCAGCAAGACATCACTACATAAATACCTTTCCCCACTTTATGCATTGTGGACACGTTTAATTAATGCAAACCAGGCTATACATACAGTAAAACGAATTAATACAGATCATGCTATACATAACCTTACATATCGGGCATTCTACATACTTTGTTATCGTTACGGCATTTCGTTTCTATCTCTCTCACAGTGTTTCAACTGGTATTCGGTAAGAGCATATGGTTTGAATGTCTGGCAAGTCATCCTTATATACGTCGATACCTGTAACATGTGGATTCATCCCGTCAATTGGTGTTCCTGAGTGACTAATTACTTGCATATCAGCTGTGCAGCTACTCCATTCGCCAATTACACGGCAACAGTGGGGTATAATTGAATTCTCCACTTGGGCATTGCCTATTTGCCCTACCTTCGGGGAGACGGTATGTATTGTGTTTTGTTATGTGTAATTGCAACTGCTATGCATGGAGACAAGTATACTTTGGATTCATGTCCCCCGTGGATTGTGTGTGACAGGTAGAGTATTTGGTTCAACATGTGGGTGTACCTGTCATACCAACGTCTGATAACGGAGTATTGCAAACAAAACCTGTAACATGGCTGTTTGTTCCATTATACAATGCCTGCAATTTTGCATGACGCCTTTAATTGTGTCTCTCACACGGTATGTTGAAGGTTCTGCAGATGTAATTGACTGACTGGATGTTTGTACTGCTATTACAGTCTGTATTGCTTTAGTTTCTAGTGTGGGGGATGTCGGTGGGTGTACGTAGCATATACAGGTTTGTGGGCCTTGCATTTCTACATAATCCATATATATGTGTGTGGGCTCCATCCCTAATTACAGAGCTAACAGTTAGTAGACTTATGTTATGGGATTGTACATTGGGCCATTGTTAATTGGTTTCTATATCGTCTGCAGGTGAGCTTGCTACTTGTATACCTCCGGAATTGCAGCGATATATCAAGGGATATGTGTAAGTGGCAGCTATCCCTTGTATTTCTGCCCCAGATATTTGTAGTCATTGCGGTTGTGTTGGTAAAAGAGCCTGTTTGCCATGGGTTGCCACCTTTTCGTATGGTCATTGTTGGACACTTGCGGGACACACAGCGGTGTTTACAGGCCAACACGTAGCCACGGTCAGTACACAAATTAGCACATACTTTTATCCTCAATACATACCTATTGTTGTGGGACTTTGGCTACTTATCATATTGCATGTAACATTTACGTTTCTTACATACAGGCATAACTATTAAATATGACTATTACATTATATATGGGACATATTAATGTCCTACCATCTCGGACATTTGCCCTTTGTAATGTTTTATGTCAGGACACACCTGCCCAGGGTGGGGCTGTCCCTCCTACTGTGGGACAGGTAGTAACCATATGCCTACGGCTAGCTATACCCACACCTACCGTACTGATCTGCCTCTGACTTGGCATTAACAAACACATGTTGCGGACACACACACACATTACAGTCACATGGAGATGCAGATGACACACTCAACGCACACTTACACAGACTACGGCACTCACAAATACAGTTGAACACAGTACCTACGTGGACTGCAACACCGGCAGCAGTGACTAAATGTCCCTTCATATCATCATACTATTACTCGCGGCTGTACTGTTCCGGTGCTGTGTTCTATTGGTTTTTCAGCCTCGTGGTTACGTATATCGGTATGTTACACATTCCATAGTTGGTGGTATCCTATTTATTTGTACCTCCAAGGTGTTATGAATGTTGTTGAACTATCTATTATATTTGCAGATATCGCTGAATCCATCTATATCACCATATATCACTCTATTGCCCTTTCTATCTGTATTATATATATGCATATGTGTACACACACATATATATATATATATATATATATATATATATATATATATATATATATATATATATATGTATATCTGGCGGGGAATGTGACAGGCACACAGCACTACCATATGCTGTAAGGCTCATGTACTGTTCAGGTGTTGGCATTCCATGTTCCACTAGCTGTTGTGTTTACAATGTTTGAGGGCTGCCTATGTAGGTATCACACATTGGGCCACCTATACATTTCAATTTACAGGTGGTCATGTTTGTGTGCCATCCATTTTACTGTGTGTGCAGGTGGAGAGGTGTCAGTCTGTAGGGGCCTACACTGTCAGAGTATGTGCTATACATTCCCTCTTTGCCAAGGCGTAGGCATATTGGGCACACCTCCGTCTGCCTACTGGGGCTAGCACAATATGTTCATGGTCTGAATCCCTCTGTGCCTGTAATGGCCTTGGCAATTGTGGTGGACTATGAGGGCCTTCACCATTTTGTCCCTGCTGCAGCTGCTTCGGCAGGATCATATTATGTAGCATGGCACATACTATGACGATGTGGGCATACGTGCCTGGAGAGTACTGCAAGGCTCCACCATATGTATCCAAGCACCGGAACCATGATTTCAGCATCCCAAACACACTCTCTATGATGATTCTGGTTTGTGCGTGTGCCTCATTATGGCGTTCTTGCATGGGTGTGTGTGCATTTCTGATGGGAGTCATCATCCACGGATCCAGTGCATAGCCAGCATCCCCCAAAAGATGGCCATGTGGGATGTCCCCCCTGACAAATACCTGATACAGCTGTGAGGCATGCCAGATATGGGAGTCATGGTAGCTTCCAGGGCTGCCAGCACACACATCCATGATAATGCCCTGGGCATTGCACATGACCTGGCAGTTGATGGAGTGGAATCCCTTGCGGTTTATGTAGCGCCTACCATGCTCACTGGGTGGTGACTTAATTTGTATGTGCATGCAGTCTATCGCACCCAGTACCTCCGGGTAGTGTGCAACACGGTGGAAGTGGCACATATTGCTGGCCAACTCCTCCTGAGTTCGGGGAAAGTATATCTGCTCATTGGCATGTGATAACATGGCATCCAGGAACTGGTGTAGTACCCTGGATGCTGATGCCTGTGAGATACCCATTATATCTCCAGTTGGCCTTTGAAAGGTACCTGTGGCCAGTATTCGCAGGCTTACACATACCTTTGTGTCCACTGGGATGGGTTCCCCTCTGTTGTTTCTGGTTCTCAGGCGTGGCCGGCACAGCTCCACTATTTGCTGTAACATGTCCCTGTCCACCCTGTAACACTCTACTATCTCCAGGTCATGTAGCCCCTGGTAGGTTACCCTTGGTCTGAACACTCTTCTTCTCCTCCGAGGCCTGCGGTGGTTGTCGGCATCATCCACCACAACACCGTCAGTCTCTAACACATGCTGATGAATCACAGCTATGGCAGCTTCCAACATGTGCATTTTAAAAGTTCCCCGTGTGTTTACACCTATGGTGCAGTGTTTGGGAATACACAGGTGTGTGTTGGGTGCTTTCACACTTTATACTATTGTGCTGTGAACACCGATGATGTCATAGGGTGTGTATGTACGATCGTAGCTACAGGGTATCTTATGTGTTTTACTGCCGGAACTACTATTGTGGTGCCTTTGGTGTTGAATTACATTTGCCTGCCGTGGATTAACTCTTGACCTTCCCTTTACATTTCTGCACATTGCACCTACCATTTTCTGGCGTGCATCCTGCAGCCTACTTTCATTTGTACTTTCCTGGACCTGGCGTATCTTGTGTTATGTGTGCTACTGCCTGTCTGCTGTCAGTTTGTTTTGCTCTGCTGTGTCAGGTCTCCTATCTTTGCAATCCAATACCTCCCCTCCTTTCTTTGCAGTCCAATGCCTCCCCTATCCTGTTTTGCAGGTTTCTGCAAGCAGACTTGTCAGCTGCCGTCGATTGGCCATCGTGGGTTGATTGGTGTTGATTGCTCATTAGTACTCCAATTACCCTACTTCCGCATTTCCTTCTTTTCTTCCCCTGACCTTCCTGTTTGTGCTATTGTTTGCAGCACGTGCATCCAATTACTGGGTTTCGGGCATGTTTTCATCACCGTACACATGCGCTTTTGGGCACCATGTGTGCTCTCAGCTAAACGATTCTATACCTTCTACCCCACCCCTGTCCTGCAGCTTTGCTTAGCAACGGACAGGCCAGATTTGCATTGCTCCAATCTGCTTACTGCTATGGTGGCACACCCCTCTGCTGATGTCATGTATCTCTTCTGAGCCACTCCTCGGTGTTATACCACTGCGCCGTATGGTACAACCTTCATCCGGCGGGACATTTGCGATTTAGTATTATCTGCCTCATTTGCATGGCATTGACTACTAATTAATAGTTACCGCGCCGAACACTATTGCAGGCCTTTAGCAACCCTTGCACCTTGGTTGTGGTGTTCCATGCCTACCATTGTGTATTATGCTGTAAACCTGATTTCTATTACGTTGTGATTTTATGACATTTTTATATTATTTCTTTATGTTACAGCTTCCGCACACATGCCCTGCGGTTGTGCTGTGCGTTACTGTGGACATGACTTTAAATGTTGTTATTTACGTGTTGTGCATCTTTTCTTATGCCATTGGCTGTGTATTTCGCCATTGGCATATGTTAACGTTGTGATACCTGGGTCTGGCCCTCTTCCATAGCTCCGATGTTCTGTTTGGGAAAATGTAAACCGTGTTTTTTGGTTTACATTTCCGTGGGCTTACGCTACGCCTGCACCACCTCATGAATCACTATATGCCTTCATTTGCATGGTGCAACACTGCACATGGGGTGATTAGCATACCTAAGCTGGGGGCTGCACAGTTCTGGCGTATGCCGGCAGTGCATGTGGAATTGGATCGTACCTGAATCGTTCGACGGCCATATTTGGCATTATACTGCCTACCCTATGCCTGCGCCTGGCGCAAGCTTCATGAATCCCGGGGATAGTTAGGTAGGAGTTTGAACCATGCAAATGCTCAGTGTGTGTGTGGGTGAGCGGGGTTGTTGTGTGTACAAGTCTGTGTGAGGGAAATGTCCCTTTTGGCAACTGGGAAATCACTCTACAGGATGCACATTCCCCTTTCTAAACACTGATGATGTCAGCACCCTATAAGTACAGCAGGAGAAGGGAACCTTCCCAGTAATGTGAATAGCTCGCTCTGCTAATCCGTCCGTCTCGAGTGTCATAACATGGTTAGATAGGGGTTTGAATCTTGCAAATACCCAGTGTGTGTGGAGGGGGGTTAGTGTATGTGCAAGTCTGTGTGAGGGAAATGTCCCTTTTGGCAACTGGGAAGACACTCTACAGGATGCACATTCCCCT
The DNA here is from genome assembly GCF_019279795.1 of Protopterus annectens. Classification (NCBI taxonomy): domain Eukaryota; kingdom Metazoa; phylum Chordata; order Ceratodontiformes; family Protopteridae; genus Protopterus; species Protopterus annectens. The sequence continues at coordinate 1,164,271,616 of NC_056727.1, forward strand.
TTCTAAGCACTGATGATGTCAGCACCCTATAAGTACAGCAGGAGAAGGGAAATCTTCCAATAATGCGAATAGTGCGCTCTGCTAATGTGTCTGTCTCGAATGTCAAAACATAATTAGATAGTGGTTTGAATCCTACAAATGTGGAGTGGGTTTAGTGTGTGTGCAAGTCTGTGTGCGGGAAATCCCCCTTTTGGCAACTGGGAAAACACTCTACAGGATGCACATTCCACTTTCTAAGCACTGATGATGTCAGCACCCTATAAGTACAGCAGGAGAAAGGAACTTTCTCAGTAAGGCAAATAGTGCACTCTGCTAATGTGTCCGTCTCAAGTGTCATAACATAGTTAAGTAGGGGTTTGAATTCTACAAATACCCAGTGTGTGTGGAGGGGGGTTAGTGTGTGTGCAAGTCTGTGTGAGGGAAATCTCCCTTTTGGCACCTGGGAAAACACTCTACAGGATGCACATTTCCCTTTCTAAGCACTGATGATGTCAGCACCCTATAAATACAGCAGGAGAAGGGAAACCTCCCAGTAATACGAATAGCGCGCTCTAGTAATCCGTCCATCTCGAGTGTCATAACATAGTTAGGTATGAGTATGAATCCTGCAAATGCCTAGAGTGTGTGCAAGTCTGTGTGAGAGAAATGTCCCTTTTGGCAACTGGGAAAACACTCTACAGGATGCACATTCCCCTTTCTAAGCACTGATGATGTCAGCACCCTATAAGTACAGCAGGAGAAGGGAAACCTCTCAGAAATGCGAATAGCATCCTCCGCTAATGCGTCCATCTCATGTGTCATAACATAGTTAAGTAGGGGTTTGAATCCTGCAAATGGCAAGTGTGTGGATAAGGGGAGTGTGTGTGCTGACAAGTCTGTATGAAAGATTTGTGCATTTTGGCAATTAGGAGAACACACTACATGATGCATATTACCCTTTCCAAACAATGATGATGTCAGCACCCTATAAGTACATCTGGAGAAAGGAAACCTCCCAGTAATCTGAATCGCGCACTCTGTTAATGCGTCTCTCTCAAGTGTCATAGCAGAGTTCGGTAGAGGTTTGAATCCTGCAAATGGTAAGTGTGTGTGTTTGGATGAGGGGAGTTTGTGTGTGTGTGCACTTCTGTATGAAAGACAAGTGCTTTTTGGCAATCAGGAGAACACACTACATGATGCACATTACCCTTTCAAAACACTGATGATGTCAGCACCCTATAAGTACAGCCGGAGAAGAGGACCCTCCTAATAATCCGAATAGTACACTTCGCTAATGCATCTTTCTCACGTGTCATGACATAGTTAGGTAGGAGATATGAATCCTGCAAATGGCAAGTGTGTGTGGGGGAGGGTAGTAGGGTGTGTGTAATTGCAAGTGTGAGAGAACAGTTCCTTTTGGCAACTAGTACAATATACCAGATGCTGCATATTCCCCCAGTAAACACAGGTGATGTCACCACACTATCAGTACAGCCAAACAGGGCTAATTGCCCAGTAATGCCAATAGTGCGCTCCACTACTGGGTCTATTACCACTGTCAGACTACAGATAGGTATGTTTTGGAAACCCATAACTGCCACATGTGGTTGTGTCACACAGTATGACCATGTGTGGGTTGCTGTTCATAATGCATGACATTGCTTAAATCAGCAATGGCAATGCACAAATGATGTATGTGTGTGACACATACACATATATACCTGTGACCTTCAGTAGTTACCATGTCTGACACGTGCCTCAAGTGGATAAATGGTATTTGCAATGCATAACATTATGACTGTGTCTCACTGTGCAGGGGCCGCATGCGGTATGTGTATATACAGTGTGAGTTGTATATGGTATAATCCCAACAGCAGGGGATACACATCTGGTCTGGGCCATATAGTCTACATGTAGTCGATGAACAGGTGCTGCATGTTCCCACCTGTTGTGGGAGTGGTAACATGTTGTTCCACTGCAATTCAGTGACTACATGCTGGGAACCTTTCAGCTAGTGTGTTGTAGCTACAGTAATGCTCACACACAATGTTCGGCTGGATGCAGTCCAGCCATATAAAGACATTTCTAGAGACTGTCATATTGTCAGTGTTGTTAGGGAGGACAGATGGGTTTCCTGTGTATGGGAGGGTTGTGTGTGCCAGGCCATGAACCAGAAGGCAGTCCAACACACTGTTAGCTGCTCATGGATAGACCCTGATGCTTTGTGCTGTGCCAATAACCTGGAGGTGTGTGTATCTGTGGTGCCTTGAGATACCACCCCCTGTCCATGTGTGTTACATGTGTAGGGGACGTCAGGCATGGTATGAGGTATAACCTGGCAGTGATGGGTTGCACCTGTGAGCCGTGAATCAGGAATCTGGTAGTGCACAGATATTGCAGTTTACCGTGCTGAGGACAGTGTCCAATGCATGCATCTTGCGGTGTACACTGCTGGTGTTGTGTAGCATTACTGTTAGTGTCCTATCCCGTGTGATACCCACGAAGGTGGCTATGTAATCCGTGTCCTGCAGCAAAAGGCACTATGTGTGTATCAAGGGGCTTCGCCAATATACAATGGCCCATGGGTATCACGTGCAAGCTGCCCCTCACAAATCATTGTGGCTTCCCTAGCATGTAAGCACACATTGACAGCCATTGGATACCCTATGAATGACATTGGAGATTGAGCAGAATGTAGACATAGAACACCCTTCCTACATATTGTGGTAGCCTACCTGGTGAGGGTATGATAGCAACCAAGGTCAGGCTCATACTGGCCCGTGCCACGTGCTGAGAGAGCCCTTCTATGTTCCCTATCATGTAGTCCAGGGAGGTACATCTCAGGTCATCCATAGTGGCATGGACAATGACTGAGTCATATGTGTCCATGCCTCTGACTGACCTGTATGCATGTGTTTTGTGGTGGACCATAGTGCCCCACGGGCATATCACTGTGACCTTCACCATGTACAGCCTGTTGAGTGGGACCCCACTGCAGCGGCAAAGAGAGGTACCTGACACATCTGTAGCAGGTGTGTTGTGTAGCCCTACAGGCTGTGAGTGTGTGGCACATGGGATGTGTGTGCCATGTGTGGCATGTGCTCTGTTCTGACTTAATGTATGCCTGTGTGCCAGCTGCGGAGGTGTGTGATGCTCAGGCAGGATGCTATTCTGAGGCACCAAGTATGCCCCAGTGTGTTCGGATTGCTGTCAGTGCGGGTCTATGTCAGACTGGTATTGTAGTCACTGTAGTATGTCATGCCACCTGACAGGGTATGGCAGTACTGGGTTCAGAGTGCTCAGTCCCCAGATTGGCTATGTGGTGGCATCTCACACATGTGTTGTACGTTCCTGGCCAGGGGAGAGGGTTGACCGCATACATGTGGCAGCTGTGACATTGCCACATGACTCACATAAACCACAACTGGACCATAGAGGTGATTCACAGGATACCTTTGCACATGCTGCCATAGTAGTGTGATTGCCATGGTGATCACCAACACATAGGGCCAATGGGGAACAACATACTGAAGGTGAGTATGTGTGCGTGTACTGCTACTGATTTCATAGCACTGGCATATATGACTGCACACGTGGGTAAATGCCAGGTAAGTCATATGCAATGTGTCACAGGCAACGTACATGCGAACAGGACAGACAGTGACGTTCTGTCAGGTGGAAAATTGACATACGTATAGTACGCTATGCAGATGTCACTAGGAATCCACAGAAGCTCTGTAACTCTGCATTGCAGGTGGAATCAGTGTTCCAGGGAACCTCAAGCAAACATGCATGCAAACAAAGCTACAGTAAGCAGGGCTGGAAGTAGTCCATTGTACAACAAAGAAGGGCTAACACTTCCAGTAGGTAACAGTGCAAATATGCAGGCACTATCAACATGTACCCAGGAATGCACAGCTCAGATGTCCATGGTAGAACTGATATTATGTCATATTTAATTGTAATTTGAATTAAATTGGTACTGCACACATATCAACATGTGCAAATATCCACATTGCATAGTCGTTGTGGGCAACATGCCACCATTACTGTACATGTCCATAATTGTATATCACTACTTGCATTAGCTTCTCCCCTGTGCTACCTATGTATGTGGCTATCTGTTGACATCCTTACCACCGGTATGCAATAATGTGCAGCTGTTACACTATGGTACTTACTATGGGTGTAGATAACAATTCAGGACAGTCATACAGTTACTGCATCAGGCATGCTGGGATATACACACAATCATATCAGCACACTGTACTGTTACCAACATGATACTAGTAATACACTTCTATGTAGTCACCCTGTGCATAAGCACTGTGTTTACCTGTTCCTGCACTGATGTTGGAGATTGCAGTAGGTGGCACAGTTTCATCATATGCACAGGGTGTGAATTAGGTATGCCTGAGTCTGCCACTGATACCACCAATTGACATGTATATGTATGTGTGTTGGTGAGGGACAGCAGTACAGGGTGGGGCACTGTTGGTGCAGTGTGTGCATGTATGTGGTAGCCCTAGGTGTTAACATTTCACATGTGTGTATGCATGCACACAGTTCCACCTCATGGCTGCCATATAACTGGAGTTTGTGGACAGCCACAGACTGCACCTGGCAGGTCATACAGATCAGTGTCTGTGGGCACAGACACGGTACCTGTGCCTGGCAGGGGTGCTACGGGCCGTATCCGGTACTAAGCCAGACTGGGTACTGTCATCAGAAGTGGGTGTTTGTTGACTGGACACAGGTCCCTGTTGGGACTGTCCAGAGCCACGTGCCCGTGGTGTCCTGGGGCGGTCTGATGACAGCACAGACCCAGCATTGCTGGGGCTGCTGCTGGCACTATGGGGGCGTCCGCGGGCCTGTTGTCATCCGCGCCGACTGCCAGCTGCTGCTGTTGCTGGCATATGGCCACGTCGATGCCGCAACCATCCACAATTGCCCTGGCTCATGGACATGTGGTTGTGGAACTGCTGTAATATGTCCCCACAACGTCTGCCTATGACATTGGTAAAATTACGGATAGCATCCGCAATGTCACGCATACTGTCAGTCATGGATGTGCGACATTCTCTCAGCTCCCTCAGACCCTGTCTGGTGTACCTTTCCATTAGTGACTGTGCCTGCATGACAGCCCAAAACATAGCTGAGGTTGACAGACCTCTTTGGGCACGTCTGCCAGAGGCAGTACACCCACGGATGCTCCCACGAGAACCCATGGGCAACTGTCTGTGTGGTACCATCTCAGGACCCTGCCCATGGCTGCTGTGTGGGGAAGCATGTGCCACAGATACCACATTACCCTGGTCAATGCCCACTGTATCCTGTCCATCACCTAGGGACAATGGTGACATAGGATGTACTGGCAGGATGACTGTGAGCAATGATGGGGTTGACAGCTGTGTACTGTCAATTGGCTGACCAATTACGGACCCTGACACACCTTCCTGGGCCATTACACAGATATCATCATTATCAGTACCTGTGGCACCAGATTCAGGTTCCCTACTGCAGGACACCAGAGCAGCACCAGAACCTGTGGGAGGAAGACGGGAAACACAGTTTACAATGTCTACACAATATTACCAGTGATGCACTAATGCACACATGCACACGTGGACACATGCACACAGCACACATGCACACGTGGACACAGGCACACATGCACACATACACACATGCACATGTGGACACGTGCACACATGGACACGTGGACACGTGCACACATGCACACATGGACACAGGCAAACATGCACACATGCACACATGCACACGTGGACACAGGCACACATGCACACATGCACACGTGGACACAGGCACACATGCACACATGCACACATGCACACGCACACATGAACACGTGGACACACGCACACATGCACACATGCACACCCAGCAGTATAAACACAGAGCACTACTGAGTTACACTATTATTACTAGCACTATCAGGACTATTATAGGTATTGTTAAAACACACTCACCAGCATGGATGGGCTGCCTTGGTGTAACACCGGAGGGACCTGCAGAAATGAGGGGATTAATGTCAATGGGCACAACTGTGCCATTGATACTGCGTATGATACAGTTCAGTAGTACACCAGTTGCCTTTCACATGTCAGCTGCTGATATTGGCAATATCACACCTGCACAATTACATACTATGTTGACAGCTACATACCAAGGACACACCTTACACATGCATAAACTAACAGTGTACAGAACAGTCAAGTGTACATATGGCATATTACCTGCATGCTCCATGTCGTGTTGCTGTGTGGATCCAGCCTCCATCATAATGCAGGTGTGTTGCTGTTGCTGTTCCTGGGCTGGAGCCACAACACTTAGGAGTAGCCCCTTTAGTCTGGGACGGGGGATGTGTGGCCACCCCACCTCCTGTGGCAACCTGTTGCCTGTGGATATCTGACGCATGCTGATGGACATTTCTGATTAAATCACTGCAGTGATGTCGTACCTGCTCATATGTCCTATTATGCGTGCCAATGTCATTTACCCTACGGACAAGGTCTTGCCACAGTGCAGCCCTCTCCTGCTGATTCTGGCTGGTGCGGGAAAACAGTATGTCATAATCCCGCACCAGGCTCTGGTGTATCTCTTCATCTTCTGCAGCAGAGTAGGCAGGATTTCGCTGATGCGCCATGTCCCTGAAAGAGAATACAAACAGGATATCAGCAAACTATGTCAGCAATATATGGCACACATACTATACATGATACTCAACTGTAGTGCTATACTACTACTCCCATATGTAGCACGTGTGTGTCTCTTGGTGGATACACATGTACATGGCCAGATATCAGTGCTCAGCCAACACCTGTGCAACAATACCTGCCACATTCCATTCAACATAGTTCCAAGCCCCATCGGTCAGCACACTGAGACAGGTCCAATGCACAACCTCTCTCTGGGGGTTCATACCAAGGTACTGTATGCGGAACGCCATCCACTAGTGTGATCTGGACACAACTTAATCGGCCTGGATATACATATCCCACCACCACCACCAGCACAGTAGACTACTTTGATATATATGTGAATAGACAGAATTTCACTTGTTAGGACTGACATGATATCCATGCAGCCCACTGGGCCAGTGGAAGCCACAACCCACAATGCTGACCCCTTTGCGAATGCTTCCCATGGACATCCCAAAGAACGCATGGAACATGCACACACATTTCTAACCCAGACCCTATGCACAAAGGTTAAGCATCCTCTCTGGTGGACCCCAGCCAAAGGCAAATTGTATAACGATAGAAGGAGGCTACTGCAGGACAGAGCAGATTCACATAAAGGGAAGGCATCTGTGATCGGCACTGGTAATAAGCTATAGTCTCTCATAACAACATCCACGGCCAACTCTGAGAGGGAAATGGCCACGGACGCTATAGATAACCACAAGGCCTTCTTCGGTTTTGTTAGACATATGGACCAAAAGCCTCAGATATGCTCTGAGTTACTACACACCTACTTAACATTGACTGAACCCACAGATATTGGCAACATTCTGACAGACAGGTTCAGTGCAAATATCCGCTCTCCCTCTCCCCCACACTTAGAAATACTTATCACAGCTGAATGTAACCTCCCTATCATCTCAGATGTCCAGGTGAGGGCTGCCCTCAGCAAAGCAGAACACACAGCATCAATGTGACCTGATGGTATCCCTGGATGTGTGCTACGTGAACTCCAAGAGGAGATACAACCACATATAAAAATGATATTTAACCTTGGCCTTACTACGGGATATGTACCTGAACACTGGCATACAGCAACAGTGGTCCCACTCCACTAAGGAGGCACCTCTACTGACCCTGGGAACTACTGCCTCATAAGCTTAACCAGCCTGGTCTGCAAAGCTATGGAATGATTCATTATGGGACGCATATACAGCGATATTGGGTACCTGCAGACACTTGATCCCACCCAGTTTGCCTTTGTGATGGGCTGATCCTGCCTTTTGAACCTGGTTGACCTTTTCAAAACAGTCACTACAGCTATTGATGAGGGCAAAGCAGTCCATACAGCCTACCTGGACTTGCCTAAGGCCTTCAACACAGTACTCCACTCAGGCATCATTGACAAGCTCATCAGCTTACATGTTACTACATATGTCACATGATGGGTTGCACACTGGTTGAACTACAGAATCCATAATATCAATATTGCGGGAGCCATGTCAGACTCAAAGCCAGTCACATGTGGTATCCCACAGGACTCTGTCCTAGGACCCCTCTTGTTTGGCATTTACTTCTCAGATGTGAAAGCAAACATGCACGGGTTGTGGAAGACAAAGTTCCCAGATGACTGCGAACTAAGCGCCATAGTCGTTACACCAGCTGACACACACATCCTACAGACAGACCTCACTGAAACGGACAACTGGTGCCAGAATCATGGCCTAACACTGAATGACATGTAATGTATAGTCATCCCTTTTGGGTGAAACTACGTGCACACAACTTATCACATAGACATACATATAGATACAGACCAATAACACATATGGAGGGTTCACAGTATGTAGACTATTAACTTGTTACTTTACATTACCTGTGTTTGTCGTGGCTGGTTGCGTTACCGTTACTATAGCTTCCTGCTGCTGCTAGCCCAGCTTGATACTGACACTGATGACAGCTTCAACTTAGTTTGTCTTATGTGTGTTTTTGTTTGTGTTCTTATTTTCTTTCTTTTTTTTTTTCTTTCTCTCTCTGCCTCCAGACGGTGCAATGAAAGTATTGCATGTGTGGAGTGGGAGTACAGGATGCTTTTGTAGGTATCTGCATAAGTCCATGTGATGGCCTCTGCACCAATTGTAAGCCAGCATTTGCTAATTGCATGCAGCCAGTTGTGTACTGATTGCAGTTCTCACTGTGATTTCAGGACAGTGCTATAAAAGGGTATGTGAGATAGGCATTGCCCTTTCAGATTGTAAGGGCGGGGACCATGCTGGTATGCTGTGGACACTGTTCTTTGAGTGTAAAGGTTAGTATCTCTCTCATGATTCAGGCTGTGTTGTAGATTCACATTTCTCCATTCATCTCTCCTGTTTACTGTACTAAGTGTGTATGTACACTGACACCTACAACTATATATATATATATATATATATATATATATATATATATATATATATATGTATATATAAATATACATACATTTATATATGTATAATAACTGACATTATTACCTACTAGCTACCAACTAGCATGGCTGTTTCTGTTCACACACTACTATTATAGCAATCCACTAGATTTGACAGTAAATATACATGACATGCTTTGTGTATTACACATCCTATATTCCCTTTACATTCATTCCTACTATTACATGATATATTTATTGTAGCACAATGTTTTTGTATAGCAGTCATGGCTTAGTGGTAAGTCATGCAGACTTCTGTTTTCAAAGTCCTGGGTTCGGGACTGACAGTGGGATTTTATTTTGCTTTTGAACTGACTACAGGACCTGTCAATCAGAGTGACTAAGGCACTTTTAAGCAGTTGTGACCGGGTTAGCGCTGGTTTGTGCGGAGCTCCCACATGCACACTGGCGTTCAGCTCCGCGCACACCCGCTTACAGCCGCTTAACAGTGCTTACTCTGGCGCACACCCGCACTATTTTCTTTGAAAGAAATGAAAATGGGGAGACAGGAAAGTGGAGAAAAAGGGGTCACAAAGAGGGTAAGACAGTAGGGAAACAAGCTTGGGTTTTGCAGGAGGGATGTAGGTAAGGCCCATAGCTGCCAATTTCTTCATCAGCAACAGGTGTGCATATGTTTGTAATTTGGTGTGACATTTGAAACCTTCCACCCCTGAGAGAGGTGTCAGGACAACAATAATACTTGTTGTACAGCCAATTGTAATTGATAGTTTTCATGTCCAGCAGACATGTGTGCAGAATGGGCAGCTATGTATGGGGCATAATTTTTTTGTGGGTACAGAGTGCCCTTTTTTTTTTTTTTTCAGGTGAGAGTGGTATGTCAGGTAAAGGAAGTCGGTATAGCTGGGGAGGTAGGTTGGGTAGGTCAACAGACAAGACAAACAAGACTCATACAGGGGCGGTGTATGACACTTGTGGGGGGGGTTACACAATTGATGGGGATGGATGTTTGGATATCCAGAGCCCATGAGCCCACAGATGGCAACAGTGGAACTGAAATCCCCACCCATGGGCAGTTGCCACTGTTCCTTCACTTCCCAGGATGGGGCTGTGCTGGGGGCTATGTAGGCCGGGCAACAGGCATGCCCGTAAGTTGTGCCACCTGTGCCTCAAGCTGGTGTAGGGGCCCAAGAACAGATTCCTGGATCTCCCTACGCACCACAGTCCGGATGCTATGGGGGGTGAGTGGTGGTTCTCCTCCAGCCACACTTGCAGAGGGGGGACGGGCCCCATCCCCTGCAGTGCTTCGACCTGCAGGTGGCACAGGGCCACCGGAGGAGGATCCAGACTGGGCACTAGTGCCAGGTGCACTCACCAGCTGAGGTGGGAGAGGTGGGTCCGCTGGAACCCGCCTTCCCTGTCGTCCTATGTTTTGCATTATGTCATGACAGTTTGGGTTAGTAACATACAATACCATTCGCAATTAGTTGTAACAGCATGCATTAGTATTCCCATTAACCAAACACCCAGATATTCACACCATTGAACAGCAAACATAACACATGCATAATTTGAACAGCAATACACAGCCCAACAACATGCAGGGTTGATTGATGGCAGCAGGCCATCAGGTTTGGATGTATGAACAGGGCAGATGCATCAACGTACATGCAAATATCTATGACCCAACAGGACAAATGTCCAGGGGTGTTAATTGTGATTGCACATACCAATTTCACGTGGAATGGATTATATGTGGTTATAGGGTAGGGTGAAGAAAATATAATTAACACCTTCAAATACCAATACATATGCTGTACATTTCTAATAGCTGCTGATATATACACACTACTGTTCTACCTACAGTTTCCTATGTGATAACTACTTCAAGTTGGTGATAGGACTGTTACTGCTACATCAATATACATTTTATTGTTATTCATACACGTTCATATCTGGCTTTGTTCAGCTACATCATCCTGCTACATTTGCTTTATATAGCTATAGACAACTGTGAATGTTTGGTATTTCAGACAATCATACTATCTGCATATTGCAGACTGGGAGCAACATATCCAGATTTTGGGATACACATTCCAGCTGCAGCAACATTTTAAACACATTTCGCAGTTTGGTTCTGCTTGTCACATTCATTTCATTCTGTACTGACTGCAGTATACTTTATTCAGGGGTTATTACTACTTTATTGGTGGATTCATAACTCTTTCTCATACTCTCTCACTTGTTTTAATTTTACTATTCAGGGTGGTACTTACTTCTAGGCTTTATTGACATGTTTTACCTGTAGTTATTACAATCCTTTCCAGCAGTCTCACTTCTGTCATGTTTCAGTATTTCAACAGGGATATATTTCACACATGTGATTTGCTCATCTTCTGCAGCTGTACTTTTCAGCCTGCTGCAGGTTGTGTACTATTATATTACAGTTGGGGCATCTTTATTTCAGACTTTATTTCAGACATTTTCATTTTTCTGTTTGGATTACAGACTGCAATACACTTTTGTAATCAAGCAATACTTGCAAACACTCTTACTCTGTTACTTGCACATTTTATTACTTAGTGACTACACCGTACTCTTTTGC
>NC_056727.1:1164290828-1164380828 GCF_019279795.1 Protopterus annectens
AGTTGGTATATATAGTTAGGTGTGGATGTTGTGGACACAGCCACCCTTATTGGGGTTATTGTTGTGTGTATCCCCATGCTTAGTCTGCTGTAATACTGTACAGTTTATGTTAACAGGTTAAGTAGTTGTCAGTCACACTATGTGCAGTTCTACACCACCACACGCCTTGCAAATTGGTGGGCTGTGCCTCCCACACCAGCACACCTATGTTTACTAACTCCAGGACTACACTACATTGGGGAAGGGGACATATATCCTGCCAGTACCATCATCAATGACATTAAACTAGCAGAATGAATATTTACTGATGTGATGTTTTGCCTCTTTTGTCTTGTTGGAATTACATAGGCTAAAATGAGTTCACTGCAAAATTAAGTACATTCATGTGTACAGTATTTTCTGTGTATTGTATCAACACCAAAGCTTCTGTGTGTGTGTGTGTGTGTGTGTGTGTGTGTGTGTGTGTGTGTGTGTGTGTGTGTGTGTGTGTGTGTTATACACAAACATGTGGTGGTTGCCACCTAGTACATTTACCATTGTCCATTGTAGAAGGGCTGCTGACATCGCCCACCATGCACTCACCTGTATACACCCCTCAGACCTATCAGCCATGTGGCACATGCAGTAACTGTTATACAGACCTGTTACTTGTGTTCAGCTGTGCCCAGGATATGACACAGTCAATGTGTCACCACAGTGCTATACCCTGCTGACACATAGACACCTACAACACAAACAATATATTATGAAGACCACAGTCAGTCAGTGTTAATAACAACTATAATGCATCATGGCTGGACAGCTACACATCCTGACATGTAACCATTAAATTTTCCTGCTGAAAACATGTTACAAAGCATTACAATGCTACAACTTAGTACATTCACCCTGTGCATCAGAACCATATTAGCCTGTCCCTGCATCGATGGTATGGATGGCAGGGATGTAGCACAGGTATCATATGCACAGGGTGTGTTGTGGGTTTGCCAGAGACTTTGACTGAGCTGTTTGGTTGACATCATGTTTGTGTGTTATGATGTTTCATTATTAATTGGGCTGTGTAGATGTGGTGTGTGTAGATATGGAGGTGCCCTAGCTGTGTATGGTGATTTGTGTGTGTGTGTGTGTGTGTGTGTGTGTGTGTGTGTGTGTGTGTGTGTGTGTGTGTGTGTGTGTGTATGTATGCACACAGTTCTGCCATGCGGCTGCCCTATACAGGGGTTTGTTGGACAGCTGCTGACCATACATGGCAGGGTGTGCAGTTCACCATCTCTGGCCATGGACATGAGAACTGTGCCTGCCAGGGGGTTCCACAGGTACTACCAGGTACAAGCACAGATATGGTACTCTCCCCTGATGATGACAAATGTCCGCTGGATCCGGGTCCCCTTTGGGACAAGCCAGGACCACGTGCATGTGGCCTGCTGTGTTGTGGTGTGGACAGCACCCCCCCTGCAGTGCTGGTGCTGGTACTGCCACTACGGGAGTGGCTGTGACTTGTTGCACATCCACGTAGACCTCCACCTGTTGGTGTTGCTGACCTACATCCATGTGGCTGTCACCCTACTCCCACCATATTCTCTAACACAGACATTGCACAGTCAAGGATTCACACCACCTCACCCAACCATCTATCCAAGACCTCTGCAAAATAATGGTGGGCACCTGCAAGATCATGGATGTTGTCAGTAACAGCAGAATGAGTAGCCCTCTGGAGCCTGAGACTCTGTCTCGTATAACGTTCCATATGTGCCTGCGCCTCCATGACAGCCCGAAACATGCGTCTGGTGACATCTGCTGTGGAACTTCTGCCAAGGGTATGATGGGCAGCAGCCCTCCTATGAGGACCCCTGTACATCTGCCTGTGTGATACCTCACCAGTCATCCAGCTATTGCTGCTGTTTACAGACACAGTCACTACACTATCCTTTCCCATGCCACCACCTGCCAACAGTCCCTCATCTATGGCCACTGGTGATGAGGTATGTATATGCAATGTAACTGTGTGCGGGGATGGTGTGGATAACAGTGGGATGTCAACCAATGGCCCAGCTTCAGCCCCTGACAGCCCCACCTGTGCCTCACCATACCTATCATCATTGTTAGAGTCTGTATGGAAACTAACATCAGTTTACCTGCAGGAGGGCTCCTGACCCTCCTCGCCACCTGGGAGGGGAAAACAAAAAACTTAATTGAAGACCTGTATGTCATTGATTACTTCTACACACACACACACACACACACACACACACACACACACACACACACACACACACACACACACACACACTTACAGGTGAGATGGAACAAAGATATTACACAGACCTCTCATTACCCAACTGTCAACATGCATGACATATGGCACTCAACAGCATGCACTGCAGCTATACTCAATCCCTGTTACCAACATTACACATCTCTGTGATGCATCAGTTGTGTTAGTAGATGATGCCTCTTCCCCTAGAACATACTGCACCCATGTACACAATATTGCTGTGCACCTGTTCAACACCCTGATATGTATTGTGCACCATACCTCACGAGTGTACACAGCATTGCTGAATGTGTATATGTGTGGCAGTTATGTTTGCTCTGTTGCTCACAGCCTCTATGGATTTGTCTAACACATACCTGGGATGATATGAGGACAGATGTCAATAGTGATTTCCTGACCTCTGATTTGCAGATATCAGCATCATTAGTGCATGTATAAGCAATAAAATCCAATTACACTGACAACATTCAAAGCTTACTGTGGCTATGAGGAGTGTACACAGCCTTATTGACATGCCACACTCTTCCCTGATATGCCATGGGGTCACAATACTGCATATGTTAACACTGCACACACCTGATATGTGACATATAACCTGTGCAATCAAATCCAGTATTAAACAAATGTGTTAGTTGTGCAGATGCTGATTGAGATGCATACAATATGTGGGTTGCATAAGTGTGCACAATCTTAACACAATGGTTTGTTGCAGAACCTATTAAGTTAACTATAGCAGTCACTATTCCTGGAAGGGGTATACTAGCATGGCCAATCCTCACTTGCCATTATTTGGTCACTCCACCCTACAAATGTCCCCCAACTCCGCCAGATTACAATGTCAGCTCATGTGCACCAGCCCTTGGAGGTCACACAGTGCCTTCACTATTGCTGTGAAGTCAGGGTTATGTCTGGCACAATTCATGACCTTGACTGTGTTCAGATGCAGCCATTCTTAGCGAGCTTTGGATGTATGCTTCAGTTCAGTGTTGTGTTTCCGGATGACACCCCTCCCCATCCTCAGCCTTTTTGCAGATGTTTGATAACTATGGGCCACACATGAATGTCATTTTGAGTGTCTCAAATTCAGAACACCATGTCTACCTGCCTAGTTCCTGCTAATGAACAGCAAACCTAAAGATGTACATGGGCACCAGCAAGGTACAGATGGGGATGGTAGGTCTGAGGTCGAGTGAGGTGTTGCTTGTGCAGCACATGTATCTTTATTAATACTGTCTGTAGGTTTCAGCCTTGGTCTTGGTACACCATTGCACATTGCAACACATGCCTTTGGGAGACTTGATGTTATGCATATGCAACCTGTAGAGAGACCTAGATGATATTTTCTGATTACCCTCACCCATAGGTCACACTTATGTAGAGTCCAGGCAATTGTCGACACAGGTACTGCACATGCAGTGCTTGCTAGACATTCCTGCAAGTCCCTCAGTGTTGCTGCATGTTTCTGGGCAGCCTCCATGTTGCAACATGTGTTTCATCTATCTTGGATGGGCATCTGTTTATTTTCTACATTAATGTTGTCCCATACTTCATAGTCACATACATGACTGTCGGCACTGTTTGCCATGGTATATGCAATGATGAGTTAAGGCTACATCTCCCACTCCTGAGTGCTACCTTTTGGATATGAGATCTATTCCATTGACTGTAAGATGTGTGCAAGCCACAACTGCCTCTATTGCAGGTGAGTGGGCAAAAGTCATGGACATACTTCTTGGACAATAGACCATTACTTGTACTTGATGGAAGGTGCATGCTCAAGAAGAGTGAATGCTGTCAGTACCTTAAAAGCTGCTTCAACAATATGTTATTTGGAGTGTGTGCACACATATGCTTCCAGTGTTTGTTAAGGTATGTATTCCCCATATTTGTTGCACTAACATAGGATTCCATTTTTCACATTCATTGCTCATGTTAGGATCACATTACAGGTTGTAAAAGGTGTGGAATGTGGTATTGTGTGTGTTGTGTAGACCTGTAACAGTTGCCATTCTAATAGTGGTATATACACTGTTCTAGCTGCTGTATAAGGGTAATGTTTCAGACATGTCCCTACATTTGTCCCACCGTTATGTTCATCTCTGTCCACACATCTTGCACTGACAGGTTGTTAGCTATACTGAAGGAGTCTTACATACCCTTCAGATATGCCACCATGATGACCACTGCAATGCAGTGCAGTTAACAGCAACAATAAGTGAACATGTACAGCATGTATTATGGGTAGGTGTGTTAAATGTGTGCATGACAAATACCATGGGCATAACATGGCCAGGGTATTGGCAAACCTGAACAAAAACACTCCATACTCATCAGCTACAGGCTGCTGCCCCAGAGGTATATCAGAGGGACCTACATAGTTGTGTGAGAGATGTGATGTCAGTAGCCACACCTGTGGCCTTGGTACTGGGTGAGAGCAGCATTGCAGTACATCAACAGTACAATGCTACAATACTAGAGATTATGCACATCTGCTCATTACTACTCTGCAGCAACAGACTACGTTATCTGACATATGCATGAAGATCCTTTACAGATGAAGATGGGTAAGCAACAATGGTCTACTAATGTGCCCTGGGGCCTTACCTGCACACTCCCCATCCATTTTGTGGGTAGCACCCATCTCCTCAATGCTATCATCAGGTTTGTGGCTTGGCTGGCAGGCATGCGCCCCAAGGCTGGTGAGGAGCTCCTCAGCATGTGTCAGTGGGGGCTGGATGGCATGAACCCCACCTGTGGCTTGCTGGTCCCTCCTAACTGCAGCAGCAGACTGATGCGCATGGTGGATGAAGTCAGTGCAACAATGTCACACCTGCTCATAACTGCAGTTATGCTAGCCAACATCGTTTATCCTGTGAAAGAGCTTGTTCCACAGGGCAGTCCTCTCCTGCAGAAAATGGGCCGTATGCCCAAACAGGGTTCTGTGGTGATGCACAAGGTAGTTGATTAGTATTTCATTCTCCTGTGGAGTATAAGCAAGGAGACACTCCCTTGACATGTTATCTGGAAGACATAAACAGGAAAAAAGGTCTGAGGACCTCATACTGCAAGGATATAATAGTTGTTAATTGACATCTCCACCATATCCGCAGCAATAATCTGAACACACAAATCAATGGGTATGTTTACACCAAACCTAATGTTGGGACAAATATCCTATTGTGCAACAAATATTGAAATGTGTTTCTATTCATGTTCCATGTTGAAACACTATCATTGGTGGCCTGTTGCTAACAATGTAACCTGCATGCCATTGTAATTGCCACTGTGGTTCCATACATGCATGTGTTCTGTTTGCTATGCAACTGTTCCAAATCTGGGGTTTTGGGTTAATGGGAATATCTCTGCATGCTGTTATAATTAATCCTGGATTGTGTTGACTATTACTAACCACATATGTTCTAAAACTGCAACACAATAGCATGTTTGGGAAAGCTATTCCCAGCAGAACCACTTCTCCCACCTCATCTGGCCATGGTACCAGACCACAGCACATCTGGGACCCAACCCAGGACCTCCTCATCTGTTGGTCCTGCACTACCTTCAGGTGGAACCACCTAAGGGGATGGTGCTTGCCCCCATGGGAGCACACACAGATAAGATCCTGTCACCTGAAGTCATGTTCGGGGTCTGGTGCATATGGAGCTCCGCAGAGAAATGGTGGATCTGTTACACCACCTTAAGGCCCTCATGACACAATAAGAGGGTCAGCTTGCCCCTCTTGCTCAGCTCCCAGCACAGCCACCTTCAGGGCTGCAAAGGTGCAGTGGTGACTGCTCATAGGTGGGGACCTCAGTCTCACTGCTATCATTTGGGGGCTCATGAGCTTCCAGTTTTTGCAAACATCCCTCCCCACCCAAGGTGTTTACCCACCACATGTCATATACCTCCCCTGTATGCTGTCTTGTCTGTCTTGTCTGTCTTCCGACCCAACCTACCTCCGTAGATATACCTACTATCCTACCCCAACATCCCACTCTCACTTTAGCAAATAAAGGGCAATCTGTTCCCAACACAAATTTCACACCATCCATAATTGTCCACTTTGCACCCACTTACAACTGCTTGCAGCTGCCTTAATCACTCTGTATCCAACAGCCCTTGTTCTGGCCAGCAAATAAATTATCAGCCCTTGCATGTGTCTAACCCAGGACCCTACACACCATAGCCACATTAATTTACCAGTAAGCTATTTAAGCTGCAGATATGTGTGATGTTTTCTCAAACATATCATGCAGCACAGTCATTTAACAGTAGGGAAAATGTTTTATATATATATATATATATATATATATATATATATATATATATATATATATATTTGTGTGTGTGTGTGTGTGTGTGTGTGTGTGTGTCTGTATATATGTAGACATACATGTCTATATATATATATATATATATATATATATATATATATATATGGAGTGCATTCAGACATTGGGTCCACACTCTGAACCTCCTTCCTACATAGCTGCACTATTCTGCCTTGCTACAAAACGAGTGTCACATGTGGGTACAGCCTATCATTGGGGGTTATATAAGGACAGATCATAGATAAGCCTATTACAAACCTATGAAGTTTGTGCATTATACTTTTCACATTACCATGACTGTTCTGAATGTAGTGAGGACTGAAACTCATGTGTCTATCATGACTTCATTACTTCCACCTTCAGCTATTTTCCAGACTAGTATACATGTTTGGCGGAACAGAACAAACACTATGATGGCTTAATTCTTGTCATTCTGTACAGATCTGCACAGTAGACAAGTATGGCCCACTGCCCACAGGACCAGATGCTTTGTACATAGCAGTTGTTCAGCAGGGCATCATTACAGCAACAAGTCTTGATGGCACATATAAATCTTTCAACATCATCCATCCCATTATCACAAACCAAGTACTACATTCAGTTACATGTGTACATGTTTCACATACCTGTTTTATTATTGAGCTCTCTTCTGTGTGCCACTTGGATATCTTCCTTGTTTTTTTTTTTTTTTTTTTTTTTGTAGTATTATTTTTTTAGTGCCATTTTTGTTTTTTTATTCCTCTGTCTCTCTCTCTCTCTCTCTGCTACAGGGATTGAGCTGGTTTGAATAGGTTGGAGCATGGCTTTTGTTGGTGATGCTCATGATCAGGTGATGGCCTCTGCACCAACTGGCATTCCCCACATTTGTAATTGCATGCAGCCAGCTGTGTAGTACTTCCAATAGCCAATGTCATAGCAACCCACTACTATAAATGACTTCATCATGTGGGCGCTGTCCCTTTAGCTTTCCTGTATGGAAGACATCCTGCCTGTGTGTGTGGGCAGCAGTGTTACAGACAATAGGTAACAATACCTCTTACAACAGGACTTGCGGACACAGGCCAAATACATGTTTGTATAAGGTTCCAGAACTACAGACAGTGTGAGTATTGCTGTTATATGCATTGAATACTTCTAGTTTTATAAGGTTTGTCTGTACATGCTAGTTTTGCATGGAATGTAGTCTGTGTGCATAGCTCTCAACTGTGGGCCTATCCACGTGATGGCCAAAAGATTGGCTGTTATGTTTTGTCTGTTCACTACACAGGTCTTGTCTCTGACATATCAGTGGCATTCTCTCCGTTGATTGCTATCAGTACATGGCAACATCCATTTATGTTGCTAACTTCATATTCCTGAGTAAGGGTATGTTGCAACCAATCCTGCAACACCAGCAACTTTCACAGTGTAAAACAGCAATATTTCAAATATGGCCCTGTGTTCCAGCCTCTGTCCTCCAGCTATATACCACACTTTGTCCAGATGTCATACAGTAAGAGGTTGTTAGGTAATGGCCTATCATTATTTACTGCTGCCATTCCTGCTATCATTCCAGCGATGTTGTGGACTCCCACACAAATTGTGGGGTAGGGTCCATATATATGAGGGCTACAGCTGGACAAAATGTGTGTGAACTTCTACAGTCTGGAGGTCAATGTATAGAAAACACTGTTATATGCCATTGTAAGACATTTTATGGGGGAGGGGTATTAAATGTTTTTAACCTAGGCTGTTACAACATGTGAGGGATATCAGTAGTAAAAACACTAAGGTATATGGCTGTACATTTTCATACATTTCACCATGGAAAAAGTAGTGAACTAGAGCTTACTGTCTTACACACAGTTCTGTTTGTCAGTGTGATAGTGACGTTTTAAGTTAAGCATTGTTGTGTAACAGATACATTTACATTGTGACAACTAATACTTTCCCCCCTAGGGGTTGAGTACAGAGTGTAATTGGAGGCTGCTGAACTGCACCTGTAGTTAAGTGTTGATTGGTTCTTATCTTCAAGGCAAGTTTTTTTTTTACTGGTGTTCTACTTGAAGGCCTTAGCCTGGACCGCAGTGTTATGTTTTTCAGATTGCTGTATCAAATATTTTGTATGAGAGCTGCTTTAATCAGATATTATGTATTTCAAACACCTAACTGCTATAAGAAATGGTATAAACAACTGAAATAGTACACAAATAAACATTTCTATGCATGCAAACTTGTGTGTGGTGTCATGTCATTTGCATTGTGTGTGGGTATATGTTTCATGCAATAATTCTCATTTGTAGGAAAGAATCAAGCATTAGCCATTTTAAAAGGTGGCAACTGTAAGAATAATGGCTGTTTGATATGCTATTCACCCTGTATATATACTCTTCTTATACCTGTCTATAAGTAGTAATATATTTATATGTGCATGTATGTGTATATATATGTAAATGCATATATATTTGTGCGTGTGTGTGTGTGTGTGTGTGTGTGTGTGTGTGTGTGTGTGTGTGTGTGTGTGTGTGTGTCTGTCATTGGAATGTTTACTGCTTCCACATTGTACATTCCCTATGGTAGACTGACTGTTCTGCATGATATGTTAGAGATATCATCCTGATGTCTTACAGTTGAGATGGCTTACTGTTAACTTGTTGTGGCTATGTTGTCGAGAGTCCTGGGTTCAAGACTTGCAAGTGCTGGTTATTGTGTTTCAAGGCAGATCTGTTCAGCTGTGGAGGAAGGGATAATGGCAAGAAGTTTCTACTTTGAGACCCTTCACCTCCATTAACAGTGCTTTCATCAGATGCTTTGTAGTGAAAGTTCAGAGTGTGGATCCAATGTGCAAACAATACACACACACACACACACACACACACACACACAGACACATATATATATATATATATATATATATATATATATATATATATATATATATATATATATATATACATATGGGTCTATATTAAAAAGACGAAAGCTGAAGTCCACGAATGCCATAACATCGACACATAAACGTCGATCTACAAAAACAGCGAAAGATGAAAATGTCAAAAGTCACAATGCCGAATGAATTCCTGGAAGCAACAGCGCCACGCCATACAGGTAAGTTGAACATAAGTAAACAAACACAATGTAAAACAGTTTTCCACACCCCCCCTACTTATATATATCAATTCTTGAGACTGCACTACAGTGGGGAAAAGGATATATTTCCTCATCCCCATGATCACCCTGCTGGCCAGGGAAATTCGTTTTGCATTGTGACTTTTGGCGTTTCCGTCTTTCGCTCTTTTCATAGATTGATGTTTATGTGTCGATGTTATGGCATTTGCTGATATATATATATATATATATATATATATATATATATATATATATATATATATAGGGTCTATATTAGATTAACAAACAGGTAAATGTTCGAATCTGTAAAGGTCGACCGTCATAGATCGAACATTTACGTGTTCAAAAATCTTTAAAAATAAAAAAAAAATAAGTAATAAATGCATAAACCAAAGGGTGTAGGCAGGGGGGCAAGCCCCCCTGCACCACCAAACCCCTCCTACTTAAATATACCAACTCCTGGATCACGCTACAGTGTAGTGAAGGGGAAATTTCCCATTTCCGCACTGTAGTGCATTGATGTGCAATCTCAGAGTTGGTATATTTAAGTAGTGGGGGCTGTGGGTGGTGCAGCGGGGGCTTGCCAACTTGCTAAAACCCATTTCTTAATTTTTGTTTTCTTTATTTTGTTTATATTTTATTTTTGAACATTTGAATGTTCGATCTCTTAAGGTTGACCTTTAGAGATTCGAACAGTTAAATATTCGTTGATGTAATATAGACCCATATATATATATATATATATATATATATATATATATATATATATATATATATATATATATATATAGATATATATATATGTATATTTACATCTATATCTATAAATACATTTTTCCTACTGTTAAATAAATGTGCTGCATGATATGTTTGAGAAAACATCACATTTATGTTCAGCTTAAATGGCTTAGTGGTACATCACTGGGGCTATGGTGTGTAGGGTCCTGTGTTTCAAACTTGCAAGAGCTGATTATTTTGTTGCTGGGCAGAACAAGGGCAGTTGGATACAAACTGATTAAGGCACTTTTATTCAGGTTTGCTCGGGTTTGCGTGACGGTAAGCAATGGTAACGTCCTGTTAAATATTCTTACAGACAATTAGCCTGACAGTGCTTAATTTGTGTAGCCATTGCTTGCCACCATACAAGCAAGCTTGAATCCACTTACTACTGCTTAAAAGTGCTTACTCTCATTTACCCCCATGCTAATTTCTTTAAAAGTAAAAAAGGGGTGATAGGAAAGTGGCAAAAAAGGGGGCAGGCAGAGGGAAAAACAATAGGGAAATTAGCTAGGGATGTGCAGGACTCGTGTAGGGAAGATCCATAGCTGTCCATTTTTTCTACAGCAGCAGCTATGCATATGTTCTGAATTTGGAGATAGATTTGGACACTCAAACCCCTGAGAGGGGGGTGAGGACAATGATAATGTGTTGTGAAGCCAATTAGAACAGATTACATGTATCCAGTGGACATGTGTGGGAAATGGACAGCTATGTGTTTTTTTTAAGGTAATAGTGGGATGTTGGTGAAGGATAGTAGCTATATTTGGGGAGGTAGACTGGGTAGGATGACAGACAAGACAGTATACAGGGGCAGTATATGACACATGTGAGGGA
This sequence comes from Protopterus annectens, assembly GCF_019279795.1. Taxonomy (NCBI): domain Eukaryota; kingdom Metazoa; phylum Chordata; order Ceratodontiformes; family Protopteridae; genus Protopterus; species Protopterus annectens. The sequence continues at coordinate 1,164,302,157 of NC_056727.1, forward strand.
TAAGCAACTTGGATGCGGAATAGTGTTTGGAAATCAGAAGCCCATGACCCCCCAAATTGAAACAGTGGGACTGAGGTCCCCACCCATGGGCAGTCACCACTACACTTTGACGGCCACAAAGGTGGCTGTGCTGGAGGCTGAGCAGGAGGGGCAGGTTGACCCTCTAAATATGCCATACACCCCTTAATCTGGTGTAGCAGATCTCCGAACTCCCTTCAGAGCTACGCACCAGTCCCTGGACCTGAGTTCAGGTAACAGGATTCTGTCCATGCCCACTCCCGGGGTGGGGGTGAGCCCCATCCCCTGAGGCAGTTCCACCCAAAAGTGGTGGAGGACCAGCGGATGAGGTGGTCCCAGGGTGGGAACCAGGCAAGCTGCCACCCAGTGCCATGGCCAGATGAGGTGGGAGAGGTGGGTCCACTGGGTCAGGCATTCCCATACGTTCCACGGTGTTGCAGTTTTAAAACATATGTGGGTTAGTGTCAAAGGAAAAAACTTCAAAGACCAAGTCACGTTAGGTTCAAGCAAGGCACCCGTTATTACTTGCAGCAAGGAGACAAAGCATGTATGCACAGGGTTTGTCTGGATAATTAATGATTAGTAGGTTATACTTATACAGTTCTCTTCCTGTCACATAGAAAATGTTACATTCTATTGCTGACGTAGTTAGACACAGCTTTCTGTATGTTCTACAGAAAATATTGTTAGACTTATTGCTGACCAAGTTAAAAATATCTGTCATTCTGCAAAAAACATTTTGAAAAAAACAACCTGGCCTTGGGTTTATGTCAGTCTATTTCAGCATTTCAATTCTTCTATTGCACTGTTCTAATACATGTGTTACATTTTTCCAAGATTCAAGGTACATTTCTAGCTTCAGTACAAGTAATGCTGACTACGGTTTAAACTTTCAAGCATCTATTGTTTTCTTTATCAATGGCTTCTAGCAGCTGCATGTTTTCTCATGGCACAAGCAGAAATCAATATCCCTTTGTTAATTTTCATGACATTAGCAGAAATGAATTACTTCTTGTTATTTGCTGACTTTAGCAGGAAAATAGAATGCTTCTTGTTAAGTTTCCAATGGCTGTGCAGATTCATGCAGTGTTAACAGAATAAATGTATTAACCCTTTTAAATCTCGAATGCACTAAATGCACTAAGCATGCATATTACTATTACATATTTTTCTAACATTTCCCCTCTTTTAATACTTTTATTCTACTTTCAAGATAAGCATAAACAGTTTTTCTTCCCCTAACCTCTTCCTACTCAGGATTTGCAGTTAAGAGAGTCATTCAGTTTAAACTTATGAAAGCATTTTCAGATTTTTAACAATTCTTCAAGTTCAGCACCTTGGTATAAGGTTTCTGAAACTGACATGTCTATAAAGTCTTTAATCAGTCTTTTCATGCAGGGGATGCAGCAGCACACACATACCACCAGTAGGATCATTCCTACACAGATGGCAATCAGGATGTTCATCAGGATACTGCCCCATCTCCCAGACAATCTCTGGAAAAAGTCCGTCAATGGATTTGGTCCTGGTTTGGTCATGGCTGACACCTGCTGAATTACCTCAAGATGATTGTCTATCTCGTGTTTGTGGTTAGGAATATATGAACAGCACTTCTCCTGGATTAAAGTGCACGTACCTCCTCTCGCCGCTAGGGTGAAGTTGAGAGCCATGCGGTTTTGAAGAACTACAGTTCTCATGGCAGTCAGTTCATCAGTCACCAATTCTAGGGTAGAAAAGGTTGCATTACTCATTATTTCGAGAAGTTTAGACAATTTTATCAGTTCCCAGATTGATTTTGTTGCTCCATATGCTGGCAGTACACCTGCCCACGAGATAACAGTATCACCAAGTCCATATGTGACAGTCCATTTTTCCCTAAGCCCATAGCATGATGGTTTTTCCAGCCCGCATTGATTTGCCCCACTGGATTGACAGGCTTCTTGATTTCTCGTCGAACATTTCGAATTTTCCCTTGAGGTAAAACTGCTGTGTGTCGTATGGCCGCAACCAGGTACCCCAAATAACAACTGCCGGACCAGTTCTAATGTAACCACTTGTATGCTTTCCTACCACATACAAAATAACAGTCTTCTACTTTGGTAGTAACTTTACTATGTCCTGGCTCTGGATGAAACATTTTTTGTCTGTCATAGACAGTTGTCTATAAAGGTCAGCATTATGTTTTACTTCATCAGTTGTCCTATGCATCAGTTCAACAAATGAATCATAGCTCATGTTGCAATAGGACCCTGTGTTATCAGTCTTATTGTAGCATCTATAAGGAACAGTCACATTGCAATTGCTCCAACCCACCTGAACTGTATCATTTTTGTAAAAACACACAGTCCTCTTCTGTCGAACAGACAAGTGCAATGCTACTTTATCTTGTGATGTGACATCTGATGTATCATAGACTAAGTTTTCCCAGGTCTTGTTGGCTCCTAGGGGGACTGAAGTTAACAACAACCCCCCGTATGCTGTTGGCAAAGTTGTGCAAATCCAGCAATTCAAAACATTGAAGGTCTCAGCATACACATATTTGATTGCCTGGTAGGTGTTGAAGTTTGGGTGCCACTCTGCGTACAACTCTGCATGCTTTTTCAGTCCAGTTTGTGTGGCTGAAAAAAGGAATGGCCACAACAAAAAGATTATTGTCACTAGTACAGTCAACAGGATGGTTATGCAAGACTTCCGAGGAAACGGTTGTTCTGCATTCCTGTTTTCTCTGACTCTTCCGAATAGGTACATCTGGATCTTACTGGATCCTGTCATCTTTATTTCAGACATATGTTCTTACTCTCTGCCCTAATAGGACCTTCAGCACCGATGGTTTCTTCACTGGGGTTGAGACGGATCAGTCCTATTGATCTGACCCCTCTTTGCAGCCAGACTTTGTGCTGAGGGGCCCCGATGGAGAGGTAAGATTTTTGTCCAGTTCAAAGTTCTTAACAAGTTTGCAGTGCGTCAGGTGGATCCACGAAGCTCTGCTATCTTGACTGCAGTGGGTATCAAAAGAAGCACCTGGTAGGGACCTTCCCACCTTGGCGATAACCAATTCTTCTTCTTGATAACTTGTATCCACACCCAGTCCCCGGGTGTCACTACTGTCACTTCTGATGTCTCGGTTTGCTTTCTATCTGAAACAGAATTTGACTGCAACGGATGTTTAGAATTCATGACTTTCTTCACATATTCAGCTAGTGTAAAATCAGCTTCCTGGTCTGATGACACGAGAAGTTTCCACTGGGGTGTGTAGTACGCCCTTCCAAATAATTTTTCAAAAGGAGTCAATCCTTTTGCTGTAGGGACAGTTCTCATGCTCAACAGTGCCAGGGGTAAACAGTATATCCAATTTTTTCCTGCCTCAGCTATCAACTTTCTCAATTTGTTTTTTAATATACCATTATGCCTTTCAACTAGCCCTGCAGATTGTGGATGGTATGCACAATGATTTTTTAAATAACTACCAAAATGCTTACTTAACTGCTGTATGGTTTGGTTTACAAAGTGTGTACCATTGTCACTGTAGATCCTTTCCGGAATGCCGAATCTAGGGATGATTTCTTTGACAAGTACTTTTGCCACCGCGGCTGCATCTGGATTTTTGGTTGGAAAGGCTTCTACCCACCTGGAAAACATATCTACAATGACAAGACAATACTTTTTATTTTCACATTTGTTCAATTCTATGAAATCCATACAGATAGTGTGAAATGGATATGGTAGTGGAGGGAAACTCCCTTGCTTGGGCTTTAACGCCCCTTGTGCATGATGTTTGTTACAAATCTTACACATCAAACAAAATTTTTTAGAGTAGTTTGTAAATCCATACATTGTGAACACCTGGTTCACCAGTTGTACCATCCCCCTGTTGAGACATGGCACTGCCCATGGCTCAACAAAGATGCATATCTAAACAAATTAGATGGTAGTATCGGTTTCCCTTCTCTAGAGATGTACAGCCCCTTTTCAAGAATTGCTCCTCGTTTTACCAATCATTGTTTTTCAGCTTGCTTAGTGAGTGTCTGCATTGTTTTTAACATTTCTAAGTCTAAAATCTCAGAGGGTTGTAATTCCTCATTTAAAACAAATACTTCTGTGGCTGCTTGTTTTGCAGCTGCATCAGCTCTCGCATTACCTTTTGAAATCCTATCTTGTTGCTTGGTGTGAGCTGTGCATTTACAAATGGCTACTTTCTGAGGTAACTGAATAGATTCTAAAAGATCTAAAATAAACTGTGCATGATTGATAGGTTTGCCAGTAGATGTTATCATTCCCCGTTTTTCCACTGTTGCACAAAAACATGTACAGTAGAAAAAGCGTACTGGCTATCAGTAAAATGTTTACACATTTACCCTTTGCAAAGGTACATGCCCGTGTCAAGGCAGTCAATTCTGTTGCCTGTGCAGATAAGTTGTGTGGTAAAGGTTTTGCTTCTATAATCCCGGTATCAGAAACTACTGCATATCCTACTAGGTTCTGTCCTGCACAACCCCTTTTGCACAAGCCATCCACATAGTATGTCACCTCGGCATCATCCAAGGGGACATCCATGAGATCTTTTCCAGGTAGTGTCATTTGCTCAATCACCTGCAGGCAGCAGTGCGGTGTGCCGTCTGCAGGGCTTGGGAACAAAGTAGAAGGGTTTAAAGTCATGCATCATTCAATTGTCATATGAGGTTGGCTCAACAATATAGTCATACAGGAAAGATGCCTAGCAGGGGAAAGATATGCCACCTTTTCTTGTAGTAAAATAATTGTGACTGCATGAGGTACTCTCAAAGTGAGAGGGTGGAATAAGATTACTGAGGCCGAAGCTTGTACTGCCATTGCAGCTGCAACTACTGCTTGTACACAGTGGGGTAAGGATCATGCCACTGGGTCTGGTTGTGATGAATAGTAAGCAATGGGGTGTTGCTTATCCCCATGCTGCTGTGTTAATACTGATGTCATGTAACCCTGCTTACAATCTACAGTTTGGAAAAAACGTTTATGATAGTTTGGCAATCCCAGAACTAATGAGGATGCTATTAACTGCTTCAGTTTGCAGAAAGCAGATTCTGCTTCTGGTGTCCATTGCAATAAATCTTGTGCTGCCATAGGCTTCTTATATATAAGGTCAGTCAGAGGTGCAGATTCCAAAGCATAGTTTGGAATCCAGCTCTGGCAAAAATTAGTTGTACCCAGGAAGGACATCATTTCCTTCTTGGTAGTGGGTTTTGGTGCTTGCAAAATTGCTATCTTTCTGTCCTCATCTAATGTTCTTCCTTCCTTGGATATTACATATCCTAGGTATTTGACTTGTTTTTTTCAAAGCTGCAGTTTACTTTTATTTACCTTATGTCCTTCAGTGGCTAAGAATTGTAGAAGTGATATGGTATCTTCTCTACAATCCTGCTGGGTGGGGGCTTCCAGCAAGATGTCATCAACATAAAGTAAAATCTGACTGCCTCTTGGTGGGGTGAATCCCGCCAAGTTGCTTGCCATTTCTTGTGAGAATATTGTTGGACTTTCACAATATCCCTGTGGTAGTCCTGTATATGTATACCTTTTCCCCTGAAATGTAAATGCAAACCAATATTGGCTATCAGGGTGTATCAGCATCGAAAAGAACGCATTGCTGATGTCTACCATGGAAAAATACTTCTGTTGAGGTTTTAAATCATTCAATAGGATGTGTGGGTCTGGCACTGTGGGTGCCCTTGGTATTACTGCATCATTTACAGCTTGTAAATCTTGAACCATATGCCATTCTCCATTTGCTTTTTTGACTGGAAATAAGGGTGTGTTACATGGTGAATCGGGAGATTCTATTAGTATCCCTCCTTCAAGTAAGGCTGCTATAATAGGCTTTATCCCTGCCTCTGCATCTTTTCTTAAGGGATATTGTCTTTTTTGTGGTCTGAATGCTGACTTTAGCGTGATAGTAACTGGTCCTGCTGTATGAATAAGTCCTACATCTGACTTTCCTGTTGACCAGAGAGTCTCTGGTATATTTTGTAAGGCATTTTCTTCCTCCTTTAACAGGAGTGTCAATCAGCTGTCCTCACCAGACTGTAAGTGCACAGCTGGGTTGGTCTGAGTTATCCAATTCAACTTCTGTATTTGTATTCCCTCTTCTGATAGTTCTAGTTCTGTCTGTTTCTCCCATCTCGTGACTTTTTCTCCTAGGTCTGCCCATTCTATATTTCTGTTTTTGGTTAAGCTAACATGTGATAATCAATTAGATTTATAAAGTGCAAAGAACTCCTGGGGCAATGAACAGCTGGCTACACTGTTCCCTTCTGTGTCCCAGTACAGGTTACGCAATATCAATCTGGTTGCATGATTCTTAAACAATTCTTGCTCATATTCCTTATCAGGTCCTGGTGTATTACAATAATACAGGGTACAGTGCAACAGGTGTTGCTTATCAATGTCAAGGGAGGGGAACTTGCTGAAGGCTACATTCATTAACTCTTCGGTTACAGTCCCTGGACCAGTCATAACCAAGTCCTGGCTGTACCAATAAAACATTTCACCCGCCAATTGCACTGCAAAGGTGTCAATTTGTCGCTGTGCTTCCATACCCTGCATGGTTGGGACTACTGCTATACTAAATAGCTGCATTATTTCTCTGCCCAAGAGGTTTACTGGGCATTTTGCAGAAACAACAATTTTGCTTTTTTGTGTCAATCCTGAAACTGGATCAGTTATTGCAATGTTATAGGAGAGAGGCTCCCGATACAGCTGTCCATTAGCTGCTTTGGACAATTATGTAATCAGGTGTCTCTATGTTTTCTGGCAGTTTGGAGGGATGTATCAGGTTTCGTGATGCCCCTGAGTCACACAAGAATTTGACTTCCTTCCCTTCTACCAAGAGTGTAACTTCTGATTTTGTGTCTGCTAAATAGAGCTCCAAGCTCAATAAAGCTAGGTCTAATATTTCATCTTCTTCATTGTCACTAACTTCCTGCACTTCCTCTACTCCCGCTATCACATTCTCATTTGTCCCTTCTTCGCTAGCCCCTTCTAGTGATTCCTGACTACCATATAATCAGTCCTCACCCTCCTTGTCTTCCGTTGTTGCCTTCTTGTTTTTCTTGCAATCCCTTGCCAAATGTCCCTTTTTACTGCATTTAAAACATTCACCCCTTTTTTTTTGCCCTTCAAAGTCCTCTGATCGTTGATCAGATTGTTTGTTTCCCTGTGCATTTTTCTTGCCCTTTTTTCCTGACTGTACTACATAAACTTCTGCTCCATCTTCTACAGAAAATATTTGAGCTTTCTTTTTCTTTTTGCTATTAAAATGCCTTTCGGCATGTCTAGCATATTCAAGTAATGATTGTAATCTGCTTGTACGATGATCTACCATGTGTTTTGTAATAAAACTGCTTATAGGTGCAATACTGCCCTTTAAAAATGCATTCTTTAACTGCTGTTCATATGGGGAATCTTGTGTTTGATCTTCAGGAACCTGCATTCCACAGTGGTTATTAAAACACTAGTCTGGCATAATACCGGTCAATAGTTTCACCTTCTTGTTAGATGTATTGATTAATGAAAGTCCAGTCTGCCCTAGGTTTCCATTTTTCAGAGATGCGGTCTGTCAGACCTTTTACTCTGGTGTTTAATTCTGTGCTGCTATGTTGGAGGGGTCTTTGTGCAGCGTCACGGGGATTCCAGTTCCCACTAATCATATACCAATCTGGCCCTACAATTTGTCTAACTACTTTTTCTACCTCTTCTCCATTTAAGTTATAACTCAGCCTAATTCCTTGTAAATCTTCTGAGAATTTTCTAAAATTAACCTTTGGATGGGGAATTCCCTCAGTGGCTTTCCAGATGTCTTCTGGAGTCCAAGGTCTATACACTAAAATAGTTGGGTCCTGATTGTCCTGACCTGCCTGAGGGTTGGGTACTTCTATAAGTGGACATACTTCTTCTCCTTCACTTATAGATCATGAATTCTTAACCATTTGCCATAACTCGATGCCTTCATCTGAGTTACCTGCCTTTGTTTGAGACCTGGTCTCGATGGGATCTCTAATATACAGTTTTATTTTCATAATGCCTCTATCTTCAGTGACTTCAGGATATCGTGGGGGTGGACTAACCTGTTCACTTGCTTCATATTCCGGTAAGGGAGGTGGAGGTGCTGATGCTGTTACTAAGTTATTGTCCTCCTTGTCTAAAAACATTGCTTTTGAATTTTTGTTCTTTTGTTCCCTACGGTTTACTTCCTCAATCCACCTGTGTGCCTGAGGAATTCCTAACTTACATTGCTTTTTTACCCGACCTTCGGAATTGGTTTTGAGTTGTTTGACAAGTTTGATAAGCGAGGATTTGTCTAATTTTCCGTCGAATTCGTACTTATTAACCCATTTTGAATAATATTTAATATTGTCGGCGCGCTGCGACTGCATGTATTTTGCGTCTTCTGTTAACGGCGGATTTTGGGGTCTTTTTGTGCAATTATTACCCATTTTGTTCTACCCTTTGATTGTTATGTAACTTCTCTTAGTTTTTTAAAGTGGTACCACGGATTTTGTTATAGTCTCTTCAGAATGACTGCCTACTTATTCTGTTTCTCCTGATCTATGACAAGACAGTAATCTTTTTTGTCCCTGACTTATAAGAAAAATACAGTCTAACAAAAACAATATACATCTAGTCCCTGATGTAAAACAGAAAACAGAAAAAAGTAGATTCACCTTACCTGAGCCCACGTGATTGATCACCAATTCGCGGAGACTCGTCCTTCAGTCACAGATCAGAAAGTGGCTGGCCTCTTTTGAACGACAATTCAGTCGGAGGGCTTTTCAGATAAGAAGAACCGATTTGGTTTCTTCCCCATACGGTTTCAACCACCTGGCCCGTCTGATCCGAGGTGAAGAGAAGGTTCCAGTGGTCCGAAGGACCAATCTGTCAAAGGAAAAAACTTCAAAGACCAATTCACGTTAGGTTCAAGCAAGGCACCCTTTATTTCTTGCAGCAAGGAGACAAAGCATGTATGCACAGGGTTTGTCTGGATAATTAATGATTAGTAGGTTATACTTATACAGTTCTCTTCCTGTCACATAGAAAATGTTACATTCTATTGCTGACGTAGTTAGACACAGCTTTCTGTATGTTCTACAGAAAATATTGTTAGACTTATTGCTGACCAAGTTAAAAATATCTGTCATTCTGCAAGAAACATTTTGAGAAAAACAACCTGGCCTTGGGTTTATGTCAGTCCATTTCAGCACTTCAATTCTTCTATTGTACTGTTCTAATACATGTGTTACATTTTACCTAGATTCAAGGTACATTTCTAGCTTCAGTACAAGTAATGCTGACTATGGTTTAAACTTTCAAGCATCTATTGTTTTCTTTATCAATGGTTTCTAGCAGCTGCATGTTTTCTCATGGCATAAGCAGAAATCAATATCCCTTTGTTAAATTTCATGACATTAGCAGAAATGAATTACTTCTTGTTACTTGCTGACATTAGCAGACAATAGAATGCTTCTTGTTAAGTTTCTAATGGCTGTGCAGATTCATGCAGTGTGAACAGAATAAATGTATTAACCCCTTTAAATCTCGAATGCACTAAATGCACTAAGCATGCATATTACTATTACATATTTTTCTAACAGTTAGTAAAAGTCAATACAATCCAGGATTAGTTATAACAGCATGCATAGATATTCCCATTAACCCAAAACACCAGATTTGGAACAGTTGCATAGTAAACAGAACACATGCATATATGGAACCACAGTGGCCATTACAATGGCATGCAGGTTACACTGATAGCAACAGGCCACCAATGATAATATTTCAACATGGAACATTAATAGAAACACATTTCAATATTTATTGAACAATAGGACATATGTCCCAAAAGTAGGTTTGGTGTAAACATACCCATTGATTCGTGTATTTAGATTATTGTTGCAGATATGGTGGGGGGAGAGAGAGAGATATAAATTAGCAATGTATATATCCTTGTAGTACTCACAACTTTAATGATCATTGCTCTAATCATTAAGGTACAGGTATTATTACAATACCCTATGGCCTTGGTTTGGGCAGTGGTATGTTTGTACACAGTGTATACTTCAACTGTCTTATAGCTAAATCCTTACATCTCTTACCTGGTGGACCTGTGGAGGGAATGTTTGTTAACACTACCTGACTGTTTCTTCACATATTCCCAGATTCAAAGTTAATATTATGCACATACCTCTCACTCTCTTAATGCACACACTCTGGACAAAGCTTGACAATGTGGGGGTACAAATAGGGACATGTTTTGAATATTGCTGTCATAAACTTTGAGAGTTGCATGAGTGACAAGATTTGTTTTAATATACATTTTCTGAACATTTTGAGGTCTGAAAATCAAATGTATGTCATTATTTTGTGACTACAATTCTGAGATCATCCCACTGATTTGCCAGGGGGACAGAGGAACAGGCAGAAAATATGAGACAATTATCTGGACATTCTAAATAATCTGTACAGTTGAGTGGTATGTTTATACATACAGCTTACTACCACTTCTAGGATTCAAACCATGGCTGTGTCTGCTAAAAATACAATAATTTAAGTCACAGTAGAGTGTGCTATTTGGATATTGCTGTCTATCTCTTCAGTGTTTTCTGTCTAAGTCTCTCTTGGTTGTACAATCTGACCTTGTAATTACAACAGTCTTACACAGACATTCCTACACATATTTTTATGTAACACAGTGTGAAAAACAATGGTTCACACAACAGTACTATTCTGATATCAGATGTTACTGAATGCTACATGTTAGGCCATACTATACCAGAGTAAACACTACCAGTCTTGGATTTAAATCTTTATTGGCAGTATGGTAGTAGCATTGTTACCTCACAGCAAGAGGTTCTCCCGTTCGAATCTTGGCTGGGCTTGGGAGTGCCTTCTGTATGGAGTCTGCATGTCCTCCCCATGGTTGGGTAGCGTTCAAAAGACATGCGTGCGTAAATGGGTGTGCCTTCGTTGAAGGTTGGGAGTTGAGCTGGCACCTCGGCATTTTGTAAAAAATCTACTGCCAATCATTAGCGGACCGGAGTTCCGCTATGGCGACCCCTTACCTGGAAAAGCCGAAAGACAAGCAACAACAACATTGGCAGGCACAGTTTTCTTATCTAACAGACCTGTGGAGGGAATGTTTAACACTACCTGACTGTTTGTACACATATTCCCAGATTCCAGCTAATGTTATGCACATACCTCTCAATCTCTTAATGCACACACTCTGGACAAAGCTTGCCAACATGAGGGTACAGATAGGGACATGCTTTGAATACTGCTGTCATAAACTTGGTGAGTTGCATGAGTGACAGGATTTGTTTTAATATACATTTTCTGAAGGGATTGAGGTTGGAAAATCAAATGTATGTCATTATTTCGTGACTGCAATTTTGAGATCATCCCACTGATTTGCCAGGGGGACAGAGGAACACACAGAAAATATGAGCCAATTATTTGGAGATTTGAAAAATCTGAACAGTTGAGGGGTATAATTATGAATACAGCTTACTACCACTCCCAGGATTCAAACCATGCGGAAATATGCTAAAAATACAACAATTTAAGTCACAGTAGAGTCTGCTATTTGGATATTGCTGTCTATCTCTTCATTGTTTTCTGTCTAAGTCTCTCTTTGTTGTACAATCTGATCTTTTACTTACAACAGTCTTATACAAACATCCTTAGACATTTTTTTTTATGTAGCACAGTGTGGGTACAGTGGTTAATACAACATTGCTATTCAGAGAATGCAAAAATAAATGCCATACAATACCAGAGTAAACACAACCAGTCCAGGATTTAGAGATTTATTGCCAGGCAGTTACAGTTTTATTTAAATATGACCTATATGGGACTATTACTGTCATATTGTCTGTGTTTTTCAGTACAACTGGTACAACAGTTTTTATACTGCCAGATGACTTTCTACTCTTTATATTTATTTGGTCTAACTACTACAAGCAGGATTGTTACTCCCCAGCCTCGCAATGCAGCCTTTGCAGCCTTCTTGCATAGGCTTCCTGATTCACAGCCTACTCAGCTGCAGATGTAAAGACATATTTAGGCATACCTATCCATCACATACACATGCTGGACTTTAATAAACAGTAATGGTATGACTACTTACACACTACTGGGACATCACCCCTCTGCCTTGCTTCTTGGACCCAGTCATTCAAGACCTTCCTCTTTCGCTGCTTCAAGTCAGCATAGTGATGCCTAACATGCTCACCAGTCTGAGGGATATCACTGGCACTGGTGAGATCACGGGCGAGATGGTCACAGGCTTTCTCTTTATATTGGGAGCCCTGGTAGTGGCCCTGCTTCAGTGTATCATCATGTTTTTTTTTGCCAGGAGCCCTACCATGACCTTGGACTCCTGTATGCCCCAGCGTTGCACCCGGAAGCGCAATCCCTCTCCAACTCCAGCCATCCTGCCTGCACTGGAAAGCTGCAACCAGTTATGAGCTGTATTCCCACCTGTGGGGTTTAAATATGGCTGTTTTCCCACACTTTGCCATGACTGGACGGTATGAAACATTATGTGGAGGAACTATTTTACATCAAAAATATAATAAAAAATAAATACACAAGCAAGTAAAACACAACAATTTTACAGGGAGCCCATTCTCTAAGGGCTGGCAGAGATTGGTTCACTTTCACACATCACTCACTCGCTCTCTTTCTCACACACACACACACACACACACACACACACACACACACACACACACACACACACACACACACACTCATGCACTCGATCGAGTGCTCTCTCTCACTTACTCTTATATACGCATACAGTCTCTCACACATGCTTTATTTTTAATTTTTTTTTTCCTTTTTTATTTTACACTCGCCAAACCATTTTATGTCTCCACCTATAGTCTGCTAAAAAAATAGGCTGTCAAAGCAAAAAGAAAACACCGCAAGCACAAAGACTGACCTCAGTAGTGAGTTAGCAAAAGGTGCAGTAAACCAAACAATAACTAGCACAGGTCTAGGGAAAAATACATCAGATTCAGATAAAGGTCATTCCCTTTGGAGCCCAGAAAAGGATAGCTGTAACTGACAGTGAGACATGGGCAGTCTAAAGACTAAGCTAAGGAAACCCGCCAACAGAAATTTCTTTTTGATTGCTACACTCTACAAGTATATAGCACTGGACAATGAAGGGAATTTACATCTACCTTGTATGTCCATTGCCAGTTATTCTAATGAGAAATATGAAACAGGAATAGGCATGATCTCTGATGTTTGACACTAAACAAAATATGAAACAGTCTACTAAAGGCAATACATGTACAGATGCCTTAAATAGTCATTTGCTCTTGCCAATCTTTTAATAAGGGATCTGGTAGTCTCCCAGCTTTTGTGACCCCATTGAGGAGTATCCTTAATTAATTGTGTCAAGTGGCCTCAGATCCTTGTCTTTGGGCTGCTTTTTTACAAAAAAAAAAAAAGAACAGCTGTATTGTCTAACTTCTGCCCAGACAGGTCATGGCTAGGTTATCACCTGTTTTCCCCTGTGGGACTAGGGTTGCACAGCTGCCTTTGTGCAATACATTATGTTATCTGAGTGCTTCAAGTCTATTTCTCTGTGTGGATTACCTTCAGCCATCCTTCTGTGATATTTGTGGTAGAGATTTTATATTATTACTATTATGAAGTATGTGCCTAGCAGTTGGCATAAAGGACTAAAAGCTTTGACTTGTTAATAAGCTACTTCCTGTTTTAAGGGTACAGGATTTGAATCTTTGTGTCTTTATTTGCCTAATGTGTGACCTTGAGCAAGACAATTAACCAGTCAGTGCTTTGGGGCAATTGGAAATTTGAGATAGGCTTCTTAATGGTCTCCTGGACTGCATGCCTCATAACTATCTGTGAGCCTGTTTGTCACTTAAAGCAACAGGCATTAACTTAGTATTGAAAATTTATTAGCTGCAGTATTTTATTAAAAATCCATCAAGCAGATTTGGTCTTCTTAAAAGTGGTCAAAATTGCATGCACACAGCAGTAGTACATTTTAATAAACCAGAAAGGCATAATATATTTTGACTATTTCTTCCAAATGGGGTAATTGTTTTAATAAAAATAGGCTGCTCATTAAATTCCAGTACCAAAGACAAGGACGGTCAGAAGACCTTGCAGAAATTCTAAACCCCGCATGATGCTATTATTTTTGGAATCAGTCATTGGTTGAATAGTGAGATCCTATTTGTGTTTTCCTTGTTCTTTTATGGGCCGGAGAAAGGATTGTTACAGAGTTCAGTGCTCAATCAAGTGTCAATTTTTTTATACTGGAAAGACTATTTCTAACTTTAAATGGAGGATAGCCCAACACACTTCTGAAATTAGAAATATACCTAACAAGAATCCCCTTGCAAAGCACAGGATTTAATAAACCAGGCCATTCTGTTTTTTTTTTTTTCTCATTTTGGACATAATCAGCATAGGTCTACTCAAGGGGAACTATAATGTCATTACTGAAAAGAAGGAGCTGGCATGGCAAATTCATCTTAACTCCTACAGCCACATAGTCTTAATTCTACTTGTGCAGTTAAATGTATTCCTCATCTTAGTACACTGGACCACACATTATTTTATTAATGGGTTTGACATGACACGTTTGCTCCTTTCTTCACTTATATTGGACATTTTTTATGGCTGTACTTTTGATGGTTTCTACTTGTTTACTGTCTGCTACAGAATATACATATACACAGTCATTTGCATTTTTTCCACACATTTTTCCTTATTTTTAGTGCATGACTGATTTATGAATGTTGAGTTCTGATAGTAATCCGGTGAAGCTCTAGGGGTGAATGTGCTTTTCATTTTTGTTTGTTTTTAATACACTTATGATTACAATTTTGTTTTTGATCATATTTTTACCGATGATGTTTCTTTATATTGCATCTTTTTCAAGGTTACTATAGTAGGTACAGGTCTCTCGATTTATGTGCCTAATGTCACACACGCATGCACACTCACATGCACACACATTTTCTCAGTTCATCTCTCTGATTTTATTGTTTTGTTTCCTTTACGTTTTTATTTGGAAGGATCTTGTCACCTTGATGTTTTTAGTGAAGGGAGAATTGTGACACCTTGTTTCTTCCTAGTGACACACTAGGAGTTAATTCTGAACTTCAAGTTATTTAGACAGTTTATTAGTACTCTTTCTGTTTCTTATTTAGTTTGGGTTGTAAAAAATGACATGTTACTTCAGGCTAGCTTTTAGTGTAGGCTAAGCTCATTACAATGTATGAGGTTGTCGATCACAATTTATGATCCTTTGTGCTTTTTTGTAGTTATAATTGGGTGCTGGAAGGAATATTGATGAAAACCGCCAGCGAGAACAACAACCTCCATTCCAGGCTTGGAAGATGATGCTGAAATTTATAAGTGAGTTAAAGAGGAGAACGTAATCAACAGAAGAAGGCAGCGAGGGTTCGTGAGTGACTAAGTGGTGCCCTTGAAACTCGGTTTTATTCATGTTGCACACTATTGCGAGTGAGTAGGTACTTTTTGGAAATGATTAGACTACAGGCCTCTAATTTATCTCCATAAGCCATTGAAAATTGATATTTTGTTTTGCTAGCATCGAGTGGGACTGTAGTGAATTTTTCAAGTTTGAAACTGTATCCAGTGGGTTCGGATTGTCGTATTTCGCTCTCCGGAGGTAAGCTGTTGGAACTGAATATCATTATTCTCTGGGGACTTGTGTGTAAAAATTTCCGATTTTCCTCAAGATATTAACAGTGTTTTATGCTGTTATATGCGCGTTGGTTTGAATGGAACAGCTTTTTTCCCTCTTTGCAGGGGTGTAAGCTGTTAAGACTGAATATCTTTACTCTTTGGGGACTTGTGGGTAAATCTCACTTTTTTTTCATGATATCTACAGTGTTTGATGCCAGCTATATGGGACTTGTTTCGAACGGAACCGTTTCTTTCAATGTGAATTAAAATTGCTTTTGGAAGTGCTCGACTTTGGAGTACGGACTTCATATAACTACCAGTTGGGATTATCAGTTTTGTATCACGCATTTGAGTAATTTGCAAATTTAGTCAATTTGGTGTGATTTAAATATAACACCCAATTGTTTTTGTTTTGCTGCACTGCTATTATATATGAGGGCCTATTTATTTAGTATGGCTCTAATTTTGTCGACTTGTGCCTTTACAATCTTATGCTGATGTATGTTTGTGATATATATGTTTACACACACACACACACACACACACATATATATATGTGCTTATGGCCTTGAGTTGTACCCCTTATATTATCTCTTTAGTAAATACACATATTTTGGGTTTAACACTTTGAATTTTTGATATTCTGGCTAGCTACATTTTTATAGCTTAATCCAGGTTACTATTGAATACCATACTTTGAGTTCATTATGTGTTGAGATAGGATATATCTAAGGGCTGACACAATATATTCTTCTCTCCCCAAGAAAGCCTGCCTTCAGTGCCCTCTACCCTTGCATCCTGCCTCTCTTCCCCCACACCTTTGTATCAACTTTACTCCCACCATCAGACTTACCTGTTGGTTAGCTCTCTCTTTACTGATTGTCTCCCTCCATATTTTACTCCTTTGTCTCTTCCCGCTCCGTTCACCCTGCGGGCTCACTCCGCTCCCCTACCCTACCCCCAATTCTCACCCACCCCCACTACATCTAGCTTTATAGCCTGACAACCACACCTACTTCCTCCCAAACTATCAAACTCCTCCCCTTCCTCTTCCCATCCCCTCCCACCCCACCCCTCTCTATACTCACATGACAACTTCCCCTCATCCTCCTCGATATAATTTTAGAACTCATCAACACATGTCTCTCAGTTATTCATCCCACCCAATTCAACTGCTACTCCTTCTCAGCCTCACTTATTTTTACTCTCTTACACAACCCTCTCTCATCAACCATTCTACCCACTTACATACCACCTTTCATCTCCATACAACAGAACCTCACTACAATAACCACATCTCTCCTAACCTCTACCCCCTCTGCAACAACCTATGTTTCCACTATAAAATTATCCTTCCTCATAAAGTCATCACACCCTCCCTATTCTTCATATCCCCCTCTAATCCTACCACCCACTCTATTCAAACTAAACAACCCAAATACCTCTTCTTACTAACCAAACTTCTAACTTCAATACTTTTATCTGGTGATATACACCCTAACCCAGGTCCAAACCACTCCTCAAATCATAAATCCATCCTATTCACTTCTCTTAATGCACAAAGCGTAGCAAACAAAATCCCTGACCTTCATGCATGGATATTCCATAACAAACCTGACATCTTAGCCATTTCTGAAACCTGGCTAAAACCCCACATTAAGGATGCTGAGATATTACCACCAAACTACTCAATCATTAGATTAGACAGACCCTACAAAAAGGGTGGTGGAGTAGCTCTACTCTATCCATCCTCCCTATGCCTAACACCTTACAACAAAACCATTCCCCAGTTTTCTAATGCAGAACTACTGCTAGCTCATCTCCAACTAAATACACACAAATCCATTGCTATAGCCTCTCTACATTCCCCCTGGAGATAATATCCCAATACTTGAAAACATCCTCTCCTGGCTATCAAGTAACATTAACAATGAAACAATAATCATGGGAGATACCAACATTAATTGGTCCTCCATACAGTCACCTACACACCCCCTCAACATCAACCTTTTCAAATACTCTCAATTAATCAACACAATAACTAGGCCATCCAAAGACTTCTCAAGTGGCAACATCTTAGACTGGATTCTAGTCTCCCATCCCCATAACTACACTGACAGTGGAACCCTTCCTGACCCCCTCAGTGATCATCTTCCCATCTTCACTACACGTCTTCCAACTCCCTTACAAGTTACTCACAATTACATAACTACCAGATTCCATAAAAATTTCAACCCTGACGCTTTTTCCAGTAACCTTAAATCTATTAATTGGACTCCCTTAAAAACCCTACCACTCGAAAATGCAGTATCCCACTTTAACACTATCTTCCTAAACATCCTAAATAATCATGCTCCCCTAATAACCAAAAGAATAAAAAGGAAAGCAGCCCCCTGGCTAACTAAAAATACAATTACTTCCATGCGACTCAGAGACAAAACATGGACACAATACAAGAAAAACAAATCTACTTCAAACCTCAATCAGTACAAAAATATACGTAACTCAGTGAAAAAACTTATCTCAATAGACCGGCAAAATTACTTTATCCACCTTCAAAACAATCATAAAACTAACCCACGAAAATTCTGGACAAGTATAAATTCACTCTTAAAACCTGGTACTATAGAAAACCCAAACCCCAGCCCAGACTCACAGGACATAGATCTTGCTACCCAATTCAATTGTTTCTTCATAGACTCTATTTCTAAACTTACTTCCTCTTTTACACACAACAATTCACCTAATACTTCCTCTTCTGCCAACCAACATCCCCCTCCTACTCCTTTGTCTCATTCACCCTCACCTCAATCTCCTCCTCATACTCCTTTGTCCCATTCATCTCCACCTCAATCACACCCTTTCTCAATTAAACCTACTCCTACTGCTACCATAAGAAAACTCCTACAGAAATTAAAACCAGGCACCAATGCCCCTGACAACATTCCCTCATACTATCTCAGTATTGCTGCTGATACCATTGCCCTCCCTATCAGCATCCTCATCAATCGCTCCATCCAAGAAGGTCTTGTTCCCGAATCCTGGAAGAAAGCCTATATTATTCCTCTACACAAAGGTGGAAATAATACTAACATCTCCAATTTCCGTCCTATAGCCATCCTCTCTCCCATTTCTAAAGTCTTGGAGAAATGTATCCACCTTCAACTCCTTCCCCACCTCTTGGACAACAATCAAATAACCCCCACCCAACATGGATTCAGACCCCATCATAGTACTATGACAGCCCTTCTATCTTTCCTCGAAACTGTTAACAAAGCTAGGATTCTGGACTCATTGTATCTACCACTCTTCTTGATCTTTCCAAGGCCTTTGATACTATATCCCATAACCTACTTCTTACTAAACTATCTAATCTAAACCTTTCTCTCACTTCACTCCACTGGTTTAACAGCTATCTCTCCAACAGACAACAAGCAGTCAAATGGAAAAAAGCCACTTCTTCCTTTCTAAATACCCCTACAGGTGTCCCACAAGGCTCCATCCTGGGCCCCCTTCTCTTCAATATTTTCATTAATGACTTTTATCACGCTATCCCTCAAGCTAATATTATTCAATATGCAGATGATTCCACAATCATCTGCACTGCCTCATCCATACCAACTCTACTAAAGCTTACCCAGGAAGCCTTCTCCACCACTGAAAATTGGATGAAAGACAACCATCTAGCCCTTAATGCTACTAAAACCAAACTCATGATATTTACCCCATCAAAAAATACTAACATCGATCTTAAATCATTCTCCATCTATAGCCATAATAACATTCCCCTTGAGCTTGTATCAGAAACCAAACTATTAGGAGTCCAAATCGATGACCAGTTTAAATTCCACTCCCATCTGCTAAAAAACATAAAAAAAACACACCTAAAACATGGAATGCTCTACCGTCATAATCGCTTTCTTAGCCCAGCTACCAAAATTACACTCTCAACTACATTTCTCTTACCCTCCCTCCTCTATGGAGCACCCCTTCTCACTAACCTCCAATCTTCCCTCAAAACCAAACTATCCTCTTGTTACAATAAAATTGCCAAATTTGCCACTTCTAACAAATCATCTATACACCACTGTGAACCACTCCACCAACTAAAATGGTTAGAAGTACCCAACTACCTCTCATATACCCAACTCACATATGCTCACAAACTGATTTTCCAGCCATCCCTCTGCCCCTCACTCTCTTCTACCTTTAAAATACACCACACACAAAGACAGCTAAGATCAAACAATCAAAACCTTATAGAAATACACAGACCCCACCACCCTCCTGGACAAAACCTCCTGTCCTTCTCTCTAGCACGCTCATGGAACTCCCTTCCTCCCTCTATTCGTACTATCACAAGCCTCCCATCCTTCAAAAAATCACTCCACTCATCTATCTTCCTCATGGCAATGCTCCTGCTCTCACCCTTCATAACCTATTATTTCATCTTGTAACTCTTTCAGCTCTGACTACTCTGACTATACGAACACCAGGCAGCATATTTTTGTTTTTTAATTTGGTGTAACTCTTATTGCCTTGTTTCAGCTGTTTTCTGCACGAGTTTTTACGTATATTGTACTATGTTTTACCCCAGCAAATGTATATGTATTTCCCCTGTACTTGTTACTTTTCTCATGTTGAACCCCATGTAATGTCTATGTATATCCTCATTCTCTGTTAAATATGTATATGGAGCTTTTCTCCCCAGGACTCCATTGAAAACGGGTTCTTGAGCCCAATGGATTATCCTGGTTAAACAAATGCAAATAAATAAATAATAAATAAATAATAAATATTAGTTTTTCATGGGTTAAAGTTGCTATTGAAAAGTTAATCAATAATTATATTGATAATAAAATAATAATAAATTAATTGGTGGATAAAGGCACTTATCATAAATTAAAGCTAAGTGATTCCAGTAACTAAGCCAGTTTGAGTTTGTTTCTTTAGCACCCTCATACAAGTGGAAGTAACATCTGAAGTATTTTTGTTTTATTACCGTTACTTAATACTGTAACATTTAAGAGTTTGTATTTTTCATTTTTCATAAAGAGCAAGGAAGTGAAGTCAGTCCTCTATCTTAATGCTAGGAATAGCTTTCTATTCACCTTTCTGTTGTGGTTTGAGAAATAAATAAAAGGGATTCCCCAGTACTGGTACCGAGGTGCATTACTGTAGCTCTAGAATCTGTTCTTGACTTCCTATTGTGGAATGGTGATGCAAGATTGCATGTTAAGGGGGGATCTCTCTCATATTTGGAGGATTCTTTTAAATTTCCCCAAATATTGATGGGAAAAGCAGACTATATTACTTTGTTTTTTCTTATAACTTGGTCATTGAAATTGATGATACAAACAATTGCCCTGTTGCAGGCCACAAAGTAATTATTATGTCTTTTTCTATAACAACACAGGCAAAGCCCATTAAAACCTGACAAGATAGTCCCTTGATGTTCTCTGACTCTGAAGCACAAGCTTAGTTGCTTGAACTGTTGAAGTCCTATCTGGATTCTAAGTCTCTGGAAGAGTTGCTGCTTATGATTAATGCATGACATTTGAAATCCAATTTTATTGCAAGGTGGCCAGCACTATAGCCTAGAGTAAGCATAAGAAGAAACTACAACTTACATTAATCCAGTTATTAGAGATTTGAATGTAAACTCTATATACCACTATTACATTGTACTTTTAAGTTGTGTATATGGCTACTTATCTGTTAGACATAATTTATATCAGACGCTTGCTACTCCCTACTTTTCTATACATTAAACCGTATTTTGTTCTTAGAGCTTTTCTCCCTGGGTCTCTGCTGAAAATGGGCTCAGACTCACTTGGACATACCTGGCTAACAAATGTCAAAATAAAATAAATAAATAAATGAAACACTCCTGACTTATGAAACTATACAAAAATGGAAGTGTAAGCAGCAAGACGATGTACACACAGGGATCAGATGCAGCTCCTCAGGGCTACACCCTATATTTGCAAATTCAAGGAGAAACCTTGAAGATTTTTAGCTAATCCAAATAAAGGTAGGAGAGTGAGTAGTGCAATTACTATTTGAAAGAAGGTGTGAAGAAAATTGAAGATTCTACTGATATTATTAAAACCTTTCCTAAAGGCTTTACAGATCTTTCCTCAGAACGATTGTTGGATAATGGTTGCCATACAGCTGACGCAATCAGTCAATTTCTTAGAAAATCAAACCTTTAGAATCTAAACCCCTGCTTTTACCAATGTAGATTTCAAAGGTACAGAAACCTATAATATTAATGCCCCTGGGTAAGGCACTAGCGCAGAAGAGCTGTCTGAGATACTGTGGCAATGATCTTTTGTTTTTGTTTTTTGGGAGGGGGTCGCTACTCTTGCAGCTTGATTGACAACTTCCCACTACCCCTTCAGATTAATCAGCTTCCACTCCTAGTACTTTCTCTAACTAGGGCAATTTTTAGCCAGATAGGAAGCAAAATTGGTTCCTGCAATGGATGGGAGGCAGATCAACCTGACCTCCAGTCCCTTTATGATCCTGCAGTCAGGCTGTGTTGGTTGAGTGGGAAGAGAAAGCAGGATCTGCAACATGTAGGTGGTAAGGAGGAGCCAAGTCACATGCAGCATCATATGCACAGCTTATGTTCTGGCTTTTCTATTAAACCCTACCCTACTGATGTGTTACAATAAGATCACAGGAGAGTGTGCAGTGGCACTGAGTGGCATTCCTCTCACTTATGTGGGGATGTACCCTCATCATCCACTCCCAGTGCTTGTCAAACTGAAACTGTATGGCTTTGGTACTGCCACCAGCATTTCTTTGCTTTGATTGGGTGTACCCAGGATAACTGTAACCCTCCTCTTGAGGATAGAAAAGCAGGCTAAACCTCGTCATTTCTCTCCTTCCTAGTGCCAACATTAGGAGGTGCCTGAGCTAATAATCAAACTTAGGTCACCTGTGTGATAGTCAGGGCGTGATCCCTCTGCAATACTGGAGGCAGCCTGCCTGTAGCTTTCTCCATCCATCATACAGGATCATAGGAATTACAAGGTAAGTAAGTCTGAAAACTATTTACTCCTTGTGGGTGACCACCATAAAGATATACATCCCACTTCCAGAAGGACAAAACAGGTTGGACTTGGACCAAATTTGTGAATATCAATTCAGTAATGAAGGCTTATCTTGAAGGATGTAAGAGTATCACTCTGTTTTACATGTAAAGGTAATTTGCTCCAGAGACAGAGTAAGCATGGGTAATATAGCTATTCTTTCACCAAGTCTTAGTTATATGCTAGTGGATATTTATGTGGATATATTTTTCTTGCACAGGTACAAGAGATCAAGGATTGTTGCATGTTTAATGGCATGTTGTAGAAGCTCTAGATATGTACACATGGGACTATTGGAGATAGAGTACAGGGTCTGAACTTTAGTTATTTACTAAATGTGACATACTACACTTATCTGCCTTTTTCTTTAGACTATTGGTTTGTAAGGATTAGTTCATGCTGCGATAATTCTGTATTAAGGGGTGATTAAGTAATAAAATCCAGCTTAAAGTCACTGGCAAATGTAGTTAGCCTTAGATCTTGGTTTATGGTTTTGAAAAGGTGGGGTCCTAGTACTGGGCCCTGATGTACACCACTAGTTTACTTTCTTAACCTCTGAAGTGGTACCACTCACATTGAATTTGTGAGTTCTGTCTTTTAGTTTGCTATCTACCTAACCACATAAGAGTCTACATTTTGTTCTTTTAGCATTTTAAAATATCAGAATGGTAAATGGTGTCAAATGCATTCACCAGATCCAGATCTGTTACCTGAAATGAATGAGCACTTTTTTCCCCTAGGCTTAGGTTTAGGCAGATCATAATGCTGCTTAAACCAGGGAAAGATCCTCAATGGCTGGGAGCTAGACATCAATTTTTTTTGAATGCAGAAACTAAGCTGTTTACGAAAATCTGGGTCAAGAGACTGTATCATCTGCTGGCTTGGCCTACAGGACCTCACCACTCTGGTTTTGTGAAAGTCAGGGAAACTGCAGATCATCTTTAGGCTTCTCTAACGTTATTCTGGCAAGCCAATGGCTCATCAATGGTCAATGTTTTTGTGCACTTTGGGAAGGCCTTCACTTCTGTCACTCATCATTATATTTGGAGAGCTTTTGAGAAATTTGGTTTCTAGTAGGCACTGTACTACAGAAACCCTATGGTTGTGATGTTTATCAAAAGTAATATGTCTTGTTATTTTGCCTAAGGAAGAGACATCAGTAAGGGTTGTTCACTTCTGCACCATATTTTTATTTGCTAAGGAAACCTAACAATGTTACCACAAAATGATTTATTTTTTTTTGAAACAAGGGCTTTTTGAATATATTTGCAGATGATTTACTATCAATTGTAATGAATCTCTGTCAAAATGCCCCTGTAAAGCATAATCTGTATACAGGTGCATGAGCATCTCAGGTGTTAACACTTGCATATGTCTCATCATTGACGTGACACGTGAGTTTAAATAAAAGTGTATCCCTAACATTTCCTTTCCTTTTCTTTGCAAAGGGGCACAATAATATTTAGGGTATTACCCTATACCCTCTCATTGGCCAGGTCCATCCCTTAAACTTGAAGCAACAATGCAAATAGTGATCTGTGGGAGATATTGGATTTGACTCAAGGCTTTAGCTAGGCATACTCTTTAAACTCTACTGACTACAAATGTCTATACATTACTTCGGGAAACCATGGCTTTTTTAGGCCATACTATGTCCACAACTGTCTAAATTACTGTCTCCAGTAAGAATTTTATAGATTGAAAACATAACTATTTAATGTTTTTTAGAGGGAAATTGATGCAAACATTTGTTAAGTGCTGGGAGTGAGGGGAGCACTTCAAATTTTTAACTGACAAGTGGGTTGTGGGCAGCAATAAGAGCATGCAAGTGCAAAATTATATTCCCCAATTTCACCCCTGCTTTAACTATCTATGGCAAAATTGCTGTCATTAAAATTGTGTTAAACTCATCAGAGTTCTACATTGTATCTGTCTGCCTGGGAAGACATGGTCGACAGACCACGATGCTTTGCCACAGATGGCCTGCACCTGTCACCCCTGGGATTCAAGATACTGGCTAAGACTCTTGCTGCCCCTATAGTGCCTTTTTTAGGCAAGGTTCAAATGACAAATTCACCACCATAACAGGATCAGGCAAGCAAAATCTGAGGGTAATGCTATTCAATGCTAGAAGTCTAAATCTCAAAATGCACTCCCTCGAGGCACTCATTAAAATGGAGTACATCGATATCTGTGCAGTGACTGAGACCTGGTTCAAGGTTCCAGAGAGCACCCCTGCATTACCAGGCTATAACTCATACCACACTTTTCGGCCACCTAACCTGGACCGGAACACCAAAGGCAGAGGTGTGTCCATATTCATTAAGGATATCCACACCTCCAGGCTAGTTACTCAGCATAATGCATCAAGGTTATCCAAGTGCAACTAACTCTGGACAAAACTACAATCCAAATTGTAGCTTGCTACAGATCCCCACCATGACCCAGGATTCCACTCCTCTTTTCTTGATATACTGGAAAATATTAGGTTTCAACCAAACACACTAATGATGGGCGATTTCAACTACCCCACCATTAACTGGGAAAACTACTCATGCACCAACTCCTTCACTCAACACTTTTTGGAATTCATAAATTCCAATGCCCTGGATCAACTTATCCATACCCCCACCAGGGGCAACAATATCCTAGACCTAGTCATTACCAACATGAGTGACCGGTGTTCCAAACCTGAGGTCAACTCCTTGTTGGCCAGATCCAACCATAAGCTAATCATCCTAGATATTCACATCCCACCCCCACCCCCACCCCCACCCCCATTAAGGAAACCACGGTAAAAAATTCTCCAAAGCCAACTTCATGCTTCTTAAGACAGAAGTGGTGAACTTCATGACACCCATGCAGATGGATAATACAGTTATGACTGCTGAATCCTACATAGAGGCACTCTATAAGCACTTATATGAGTGCATGGATTGTGCTATCCCAAACAGAACCAAGATGCTATCCTCCAAAAAAAGGAAGCCAATCAGGTGGTCCCCTGCCATAAACAAACTCTACAACAGAAGGAAGAAACTGTTGCAAAAGAGAGCAAAATCCCATGAGTGGAGAAGTTCTCTGTTCAGCCTCAGTAAGAAGCTGAGATCCCTTATAAGATCCTCCAATGCTAGCTATGAAAACAAAATAGCCACTGATTCTAGGGACAACCACAAAGCATTCTATAGCTATGTCAAGAAACTCAATGGTAATGCCCAGATCTGCTCTGAGATACAGCACAATGGCATGAAAATTACAGAACCAACCGATCTTGCCAACATCCTGGCAGATAGGTTCAGTGCTAACTTTACCCCCCTTGCACCACTTAAAGGGCCCATATCTATACAGAAAGAATGCAGAGTCCCTGTAATCACAACTACGCAGGTAAAAGCTGCACTCCCTAAAGCCAAAAACACAGCATCCATGGGACTGGACAATATCCACAAAGGGGGAGCCACCACTGATCCCGGGAACTATCGCCCTATTAGCCTGATGAGCCTGGTCTGTAAGGCCATGGAACGTATCATCATGTAACTCATAAACAAAGACATTGTTAACCTCCAAACTCTGGACCCACCCAGTTTGGGTTTGTGAAAGGCAGATCATGCCTCCTGAACCTGATCGACTTCTTTGAGGCAGTCACCAAAGCCGTAGACAAGGATAAGGTGGTTCACACAGCCTATCTTGACCTCGCCAAGGCTTTCAACACCATACCCCATTCTGGAATTATAGCTAAACTCACTAAACTAGGTTTAAATCCCTATATCACAAGATGGGTTGCCAATTGGCTCACCAACAGAATCCACACTGTAAAAGTTGCAGACTCCAAATCTGACTTCAAACCAGTGACAAGTGGAGTACCACACGATTCAGTCTTGGGACCTCTCCTGTTTTATATCTACTTCTCTAACACAGAGGGCCTTTGGTTAACAAAGTTCACAGATGACTGCAAACTAGGAGCCATAGTTGAGTCCCCAGATGATGTAGACATCCTACAGAAGGGCCTCACTGAGACAGATGCCTGTGTCAGAGCCATGGCCTCAAGCTCAATGCCAAAAAGTGCATTGTCATCCCCTTTGGTAATAACTCTGTACCCATGAACTACCACATAGGTGGCAGTCTACTTAACACCAAATGTGTGATAAGAGACCTTGGGACCCAGATGGATAGTAGTCTATCCTTTGATAATCACATCACCACAGAAGTCAGGAAATCCTTCTACGTGGCACACCTCATCACAAAAGGGTTCTTATCCAGGAAAAAAGAGGTAATTGTTCCCCTCTACTTGACACTCATTAGAGCCATTATAGAGTACAATGCCCCTTTTGAAATGTACCTCACAAGACATCTGCAGCAGCTGGAAAGGCCACAGAAGTACCTCACAAAGAGGATTACTGGCCTCAAAAAGATGCCCTTCACTGACAGTCTCAAAAAACTCTAGCTTTTCTCCATAGCATGTTGCCTACTCTGAGGTGATCTCTGCCTAACATATAAAGCTATGTCAGACCCAGAGCTGTTGGACATGCTATACCTAAAGAAATCCCAATCCCTCCGAGCTACACTTTCCATACTCTGGAACAAAGTACCCGTCTATGTCAAGCAAAGTTCCTCATTTGCATTCTTCAAGAAAAATCTTGATGAGTGGATGGGAAATAGGAAATACACCCCGAGAATTACTTCTGTGGCTCTGCTCGACAGGGGCACAGGAAATAACTTTTTTGGGTGGCGTAAGCCAGGAAACTTGTTGGCTAGGCTTACTTAGGCCCTTGGGCCGATAGCCTAGTACCTACCTATGAACCTATGAACCTATGTAGGGCACCACCTTTGGCTTTCCCTTTGATCTGGTGAAAGAAAATCAGAGAACTGGTAGAGGATATTTAATGGAGTGGAAGAAAGTTGCTAAACATGGCTAGCTCTAAGAGGTAGAGAGAGGCTGCTGTGCTAGAATCTGTTTTTGCTCTGCAAGCTTTCTTTAATATATAATATGATTCTCCCCATTTATAGGCTACACTACAAGCCTATTTATTAAGTAGACCTTCTTTATATATCTCCTTTTATACAAAGGAGCACTGTCTGAAAACAAATAGCATATCACACAGGTAGCTCCACATATTCAGCAGTAAGACTGTTAAGTAAAGCTTTATCATATCCTGGTGACACTGGACCTGATACTACCATCCCCATTTGGGGATGCAGGGCAGCAGGTGGTAGCTGAATGAATTGGGAAAAGACAGCAGTATTTAATTTGCCTGACTTTGTGTGTCTCAAATATTTATACACTCCTTCCTGCTCAAGTTCCATTAAATCATATTTCTGTCCTAAACTGATATTATCTTGTCACTGCAACTTTCCTGCTTTAAATGTTGCTTTTGCACATTTATCAAGACCAAATGTCATTCTTATGTCATCTGAGAAAGTTTTAACCACTTGCTGTTGTGCTTTCAATTTCTCATCTGATGAACGTTACATTTTAAAGTTATCCACAAAAAGTAGATGAGAAATCTCTAAGCCAGCTTGTTATAAACAATACCTAATCTGTTAAGCAAGCAGCTTAATTGGTAAAGGACAAGACAAAACAACAGCCCTGACAAAGAATCACCCTGGAGTATCCCCTTTTGAATTCTTATCCCAGGGATAATAATTTGTCCTTAGTCATGGCTTAATTGCAACATGGTTTGCCACCATTTCATAGTCACTGTAATATAATTGATCAATGTAGGATGCATCTTGAGGTCTATATTAGATCAACAAATTTTTAAGACATTGAATCACTAAAGCTCGACCTTTAGTGATCAAAGTCTTAAAACTTCGAATGATTATAAAATTATTTTAAAAAGAAAAAAAAAACAAACACCAAAATCTTCCGGTTCCATACTGTATTGCGATCTTGGAGTTGGTATATTTAAGTAGTGGGGGTGTGGGGGTACAGGGTGGCTTGCCCCCCTGCATAAAACAATTTATGACAGTTTGCCTGTCTCAGTTTTTTTTTTCAGATTCGAAAACTTCAAACTTTGACCATATGGTGTCGACCATATGGTATTCGGGGTTTGAAGTTTTCATTCCAATAATACAGACCCGCATCTTGTACATTGATAAGCATTCCTTTATCCATGAAAGTGGAATGCTGTAAAATGCTTTTTTGTAATCTATCCATGCCATACTTAGATTTTTCCCCTTTTTACAGTTCTGCATTATGACGTTATTCAGGAACAAATGATCCTTTGCTCCATATGATTTTCATGTTTACCCTTTTGGTCTATTGCCATGAATGATTTTTTTTTCTAAATGACTATAAAGTCTGTCGCCATCAATGCATCAATTCTAGTATATAGTTTAAACATTGTTAGAAGCCAAGGTATTGGTCTACAGTTTTTCGGATAGGTTACAGGATCACTCTTCTAAGATTTACATTTAGCTTTTCTTGTTTTAATTTTTCCATGTCATTTTGGTTTCTAATACCTTGATGGGAATGGGCCCCATTCCTATGTCAAAGTAAGATTAATGTCTGTGAAATTAGTTCTGTTTCAATCTTTGATGTTAACCAGCAGTGCTAATTGCAATACCGGCGAAGTGCTCAGAATTGAGTCCTTCTGCAATTCATACGGATTTACATGTATTGGTAGCATATCTAAATAAGACTGTTTTTTTTTTTTTTTTTTTATGAGACTCTCTTACTACTATTGGAACTGTTGGGGAACCCTTCTATCACATTGCCCTCATTTCTGCCTGAAAATCATGATATTCTATGACTTTATTTCTCTCTGTACATAAGACACTGTAATCACTGGGTGTAGCAATTTCAATGATCAATGCTGCTGTTCTCTTTTTTCTTGGTTGATGAGTTTGTTTGATGAGTTTTCTATCCTTGCAATTATACTTACACATTTTCCAAATTTCTTGCCTTCTCATCTGATCCTTTTACTTATATTCTTTGCTTTGTTGTTTAGCACAATCAGTTGTTGCCTGATTTTTGTCTATTTCTGGTTTGGTTTCCATTCCTGTTTGACACTGATATGCTTCTGCTGAACTAAGCAGGGAAACCTCTATGTTTCAATACCTTCTCTATGTTTGGATCTGGTGAGGTCAGCAGATATGTATGCAGACCTAAAATTGCAATCTATACATGTAATCAGTTTCTAGAAGGTCCAAACCTCCCTCAGAGTGAGGAATATATAATCTTGGTATACAGTGATCTTTATATATCATTTGATACGCGTGAAACATTTTTCTTGTTTTCCTGTCCAACTGATCTAATACCTTTTGGGGTCAGTCAATCACCTCCAAAACTCTAAGTGAGAACAGGAAGAGCAAATTGTTTTGTAGCTTGGACTTTGTTCCTAGATGTTAGGGCTGTTTTCAGTATTACTTTTATTCTTCTAAAATATCCCTTACTGAGTTTTGTTTGCATTTGTTCATGTTTTATTGTCAATCCCTCATCAATTCCCAAATATTAATATACTCTCTCCTGTTCGAGTTCCTTTATATCACATTCCTGTCCCAGACTGATGTTTTCTTGATGCTGCAGCTTTCCTGCTTTAAAAGTTGCTTTTGCACATTCATCAGGACCAAATGTCATCTTTATATCATCTGAGACAGCTTGAATACTCCAATTTGTGCTTTCATCTCCTCATCTGATGAAATATGCAGTTTTAAATCATCTACAAAAAAGATGAGAAGTCTTTACATGTTGTTGTTTTCTGGGTGCCAGATTGTAACCATGTCCTAATCTGTTAAGCAGACAGCTTAATGGGTTAAGGGCAAGATGACGAATCAGTGGTGACAGAGAGTCCAAAGAGTCACCATGGAATATCCCTCCTTGAATTTTTATCTCTGAGATAATAAATTGTCCTTTATCAAGGCATAGCTGCAAAGTAGTTTGCCACTGTTTCATGGTCACTGTAATGTAACTTGATCAATCTAGTATGCATCTTATACATCTGTAAGTATTCCTTTATCCATGAATGGGGGGGGGTGTCACATGCTGTTTTGTAGTCTAGCTGTACCAGACTTAGATTCTTCCCCTTTTTCCAATTCTCCATGATGACTTTATTTAACAACAAATGCACCTTTGTTCCATATGACTTTCTTTTCTTAACCTTTTGTTCTACTGCCATGATTGAGTTTTCTTCTAAATGTCATAAACTCTGTCAGTATAATTTCCAGTATATAGTTTATACATCGTCAGAAGGCAAGTTATTTGTCTACAGTTTAGGATAGCATGCAGGTTCACTCTTAAGGAAGAGTATCATTTTTTCAGTTGTTAACCAGGTTGGTGTCTGTATGGGGTATGCATATAAATAGTTCTTACTCAAGGCTAAATCTTCATTTAAAGATGTTAATACTTTTAGCCAGAAGTTAGGTACCACATCTGGGCCTGGAGTTTTCCAGTTAGGAGCTCTTCTTAATTTTGTTTCAGTTTCTCTTGCCGTTACTTTATCCTATTTCATATCTTGTACATTTGAACTTCTTACTGTTTCTATTACTTCTTCTATCCATTCAGCATTGTTGTTATGTTCCACATGGTCTTCATAGATATTTCTCCAAAATTTGTCTTTTTTTTTTTTTTTAGTGGTGTTTCTATTCCTACTGCTTTGTTTCCCAATTCTGTATAAAACTTTTTTTGGATCATCCATGAACTGCTTATTTTATAGTTTTTCTTTATATTTATCTGCATATCTTCTATGTTCTTCTGCCTGTGATGATATCTTTAGTTTATTATTTGCAGTAGTGTACAATAGATCCTTGTCTGTTCTAATACTGCACACTGCTTTTATCACATCTATTCTAAATATTTTTGTTGATCTGTTCCCTCTTCTATACTCTTCTAACAGTGACACTTCTTGTCTTAATTGATTTATAATTTTCTCTATTCGATAATTCCATGTTGGTGTTTGATTTCTTCCCTTCCTTTCCCTTACTGACCTGTATTTTTGTGATAAGACTTTATCTATTATATTTTATTTATTTATTTAACATCTGTTGACCGGGAAAGTCCGATTAGTTTCCACAGATCCTGTTTTCAGCGGAGGCCCGGGGAGAAATGCTCCAGACGCATGTCTTTAGAATGTGGGAGGAAACCGGAGTGCCCAGAGGAAACCCACGCAAATGCAGAGAGAACATGCAAACTCCTCACAGAAGGCACCCCAGCCGAGAATCAAGCCAGAGAACCTCTTGCTGTGAGGCGACAGCATTAACCGCTGCACCACTGCGCTGCCCAATTATTATTATTAATTTAGTTTCACAATAATACATTCTATTTACTTTTGTTATAGCACATGAATTTCTGATAATGTTCTTGATTACAATGTTCATTTGTTTTATCAGACTTCTAACATTTTTGGTCTTACTGACTTTCTGTAATCTATTTCTTTCATTGATCTTAATATGTTCATCTCTATTAAATCAAGCAACTCCTCCCTTAGATCTTTTTCTTCTAAACTGAAGGCACATTCTTTATTCTTTGTTTCCTGTGGGTACAGCAAGGTCCAGAGCATCTTTCTGTTACATACTCTCTTCAGCTGCATCCTGTCTCATCTGTTGCTCTTTCATATGGGAACTCACTGGCCTATCACTCCACAACATTGGCTATATCCAAGTTGCCATTATTTTCTGCTCCTTCCCATGCTGGAAGGAGCAGAAAACTCTTACACTGGTTTCCTAATGAAGGCTCCAAAGTATCTTCATATGACAACTGATCAGATCCTTCCCATTCCACCGTTTTCTCCTTATTTAGGGACTCATTGTTCTATCATGCTATGATGTTACCAGATCTGTATTTTCTACACTAAATCCTTCACTTTGCAGGTAATCCAGAATGTCAGTTTCTGTTTATTTAACTTCTACACTACTAATCCTCTTTTCTATTTCCCCCCTTTGATTTCTTATTTTTGTATTGTAAAAAATTCCATATCCAAATGCCTTTGCCTATATTTCTCTTCAAATATCTTTAGTGTCGCTTGTTTGCATGGATTAGTTTCATTTTCCCCCTTGCATAAATATTGCATTATATTAAATCTCTTTATCTTTCCTATGTACATATTTCTTCTTCAGGTGTGTCTCACTCCTGTTTCTCCTTAATCTGGGGACTCAATGTTTTTTCATACTATGATATAACCTATGTTAGACTTTCTACACTAACTCCATCACTTTACAGGTATCCTATAACTTCAGCTTCTATTTGTTTAAGTTCTGCTTTACTAATCTTCTTCATATGTTCATAGGTGTTTATTAGGCTAATGACCACAAAGGCCTATTTAAACCTAGCCATGCATACCAAATCTCTGACAAGTTCTTATACCCTTAATAAGTGTAACCAGAGTTTGGGAGATGAAGCATTTACAAGCAGGGGCCTGGGGGATGGAACTATTTACAGGCTGCCTGTGTCCATTAGAGATAGAGGTGCCAAACCAGGGATGAATTTACTATTCCCCATTCAATTGTCCAAGTTGCACATGAATTGTGTTAGAGAGGAACTCTGCTTCACATGGATGGGGAATGCAGCAACAGCAACCTGGAACACAATGAAAGATAAACAACAACCACAAGTTCCACCGAACCGTTTATTAAAACTAGAATAGCTTCTCTCTCTGACGTCTCGGCCAAAAGCCTTCAAGGAGTATGATACACATAAAAAATACACAATATATATACACAGATGTAGCTGCTAATTAACCATTCAGCATTTGGCAATTAATTAAGCAATGCTTTCCAATTAAACTCTTCATTTAATCCATATGGAGGCATTGTCTTAAACTTTAAAATGTACATTGCTTCTTTTTGTACTAAAACAGATTTAACATCCACATAACAATTTGCAGATGTATAAACTTGCTCTAAAACAGTCGTTTTAAGAAAATTACTCTTTCCCCCATGGAACTGTGCAAAATGTGAAGCTACAGGGCTATCGTCCTTACAATTATCAATATTCCTAATATGTTCTAAAAGTCTTAGTTTAAACGCCCTTTTAGTCTCCCCAATATAAAACTTCTTACATGGACATTGTAAACAATAAATCACACCTACTGTGTTGCAATTATAAACATTTTTCGTATTGAATTTTATATTATTAATAACATCAAATGAAGGTACAATAAATTTACAAGCCTTGCATTTCCTGCAGCCAAATGTACCTAACTTTTTGGGATTTTTATGCAACATAGGAGGGGGCAGACTGAACTTACTCTTGACTAAAAAGTCTTTAATACTCTTCCCCCTACGATATGAGAATTGTAAATTGAACTTCATCCAATGTTGCACACTATTTAAGGAACATAAAAAGTTCCAAAATTGGCTAACAATCTTTATAAATATGTCTGTAAAGGAGCCAAAAGTAGTCACAAAATAAATGGACTCCTTTGCCTCACAAACTTTGTTAGAATCATGCCCCAGTGGACCAAAAGGTTTAGGGCCCTTATTATACTTTATTTTACCATTAAATAGTCTATCAAGACTATTATGTAGAATTTCATTACTATAGCCTCTGGATGCAAAAGATTCTACCATAGAAGTCAATTCTTTGTTAAAAATTTCAGGCTTATTACAAAGTCTATATATCCTTAACATCTCACTATAAGGAAGAGCATTTAAGGTATGTGGGGGATGGTTACTCGTGCCATATAAATATTGAAACCCCCCTTCAAATTTTCGGTTTAAATATGTAACCAAGTTCTGACCATCAGAAATATCAAGAATTACATCCAAAAACGGAACAATGGTCCCAGTTTTTAAATCATCCAACTGTAGATTCCATCTATTAGTATTCAAATCATCTACACAATTTTTAATATCAAGTTCACTCCCATCTACCAAAAATACCAAATCATCTACATATCTATAATACTGTATTACATGTGTATTAAAAAAATTATGTTTATAGATGATTTCTTGCTCAAATAGCCCCATAGCAAGATTAGCATACATAGGGGCAAAAGGAGCCCCCATAGCTGTACCTGAAATCTGTTGATAAATATTTTCATTAAATTCAAAAAAATTATGTGTTAATGAAAAATAAACCAATTCTACTATATACTCCGTAACTGGTGAATCACCTAGGAAGAGTCTGATGGCTTCAATTCCAAAACTATGTTGGATATTAGTATATAAGCTCTTCACATCAATGGTGACCCAACACATGTTTTGTTTAAAATTAACTTTCTTAATCTTATCCAAAAAATCAAACACATCTGTAATATATGACGGTAACTTAACAACATAAGATAAAAGAAAATTATGTAAAAAAATACCTAAATTATGCAAAAAATACTGCCTCCCTGAAACTATGGGCCTACCTGGAGGTCTCAACAAATTTTTATGTATTTTCGGCAGGCAATAAAATAACGCCATCTTACAGCCATCTACTTTAAATTTTTGCTTAGCTTCATGCTGTGAAAAATAGCCTAATCTAATACCTTTGTTAATAAGGGTCAAATATTCATCAATAGATGATGCATACAACTTAGAATCCACAATTTTATATGTGTTGGTATCACTAAGGTGTTCCATACACATATCCAAATACATAGTTGCTTCCATCACTACTAATTTGTTCCCCTTATCAGATGGTTTAAATACGACATTTTTTAAACTAGCAAGTGTCATTAAAGCCTTCCATTCATTATACTGCATGTTATACTTGATATTTGCCTTCTCACTCATAAATTCCTTATATGCAGTTTCAGTAAAGTGATTGATCAAATTAACACAGTTACACACATCACCATTAAGTACATTAGGAACAAAATTACTAGAAGAAGGTACTTTAGATGTATCCAAATTATAATAGGCATTCATAACATCATCCGACACACAAGAATGAAAACTATCTGACAAACTACTACTAGTGTCACTGTTGCAGATAGACGATGAAAATGGATTGCTTCTAAAAAAATACTTAAGATGTAATTTTCTACCAAACATGAATACATCTTTTTGGATGTCATGCAATCTAGTAACTACAGTTGGCACGAATTTCAATCCCTTATTTAGTACTGCTAACTCTACATCTTTAAAGTGATAATTAGATAAATTAATCACATATTCATTAGTGTCTATGTTATGTACATCAAACTGTTGCTTATCGTTTACCACGTTTAAGTCCTTGATATTCAAAACGTTGTCCCCCTGTGTTAACGAACTGTTCCCGCGTGCGCTTCTGTCCTCTGACCTGTCGAAAGTTGGTGTTCGACTCGCCACGAAAAGTTTGGCGAAAATTTTCAGTTTGTCCTGCTTGAGGAAGCACCGGATATTCTACATCAAAGTTGTCATCTTCGAATGAAGTATAACCACCTTCCGAAGCCGAGGAATATTGAAACTGATTCTCAGACAAGTTTGCAGAAAACCTAACTTGTTTGTTTCTCTTATTGCGTTGTGTTCTGGACAAGAACGCTCTATTGTTCTCGTAGTCACGTACGTCACGAATCAACTTGCTCTTCTTTCTGTCAATTAAAGTGACCTCATACTCTTTGAGTTTCAAATTAGTTTGTTTTAAGAATTCTTCGAGCGTAAGTACAGGCACACTATTAGTAAGGTCAGCACACAGTTTCTTAATTTCTGAGCACAGTTCTTTTTGTTTAAGCTGATCCCGTTCGATTAAAATGTGCAACCATTCGGTTACACATTTATGGGCAGCATTCACCCACCTTTTTTGAAATACACAGTCAATTTCTGATGTTAGGTCAAATGGGGTTGTAGGATCTTTAAACACCCTTAGACCTCTCGGAGTGATTTCTGTTTCCAAATACTTTTTTAAACCACAAATATTGTAGTATGTGGCTGTTTCTTTCCACATTTTTTTCTCGAGATCCTCAAACAGTACTTTATGTTCTGTGTTAACAGCAAGAGGTATTTTTCTGCCTACGCACGAAAATGGATTTGAGGACTGTTTTTTACGGTCCTCGTCCCATTTCTCCCACACAGAACTGCTGTCAGTTACATTTCTCTGAGCTGTATGTCGCTCACCTCTTTCGGCTGTGTTTGCCAAAAAATTGTCCAAGGATAATTGAGTTCCATCCATAGTATCTCTAAAAATGCGAGGCAAGTGGAGTTGTGGATCTGTAGACATGAAGTATGCAGCAACAGCAACCTGGAACACGATGAAAGATAAACAACAACCACAAGTTCCACCGAACCGTTTATTAAAACTAGAATAGCTTCTCTCTCTGACGTCTCGGCCAAAAGCCTTCAAGGAGTATGATACACATAAAAAATACACAATATATATACACAGATGTAGCTGCTAATTAACCATTCAGCATTTGGCAATTAATTAAGCAATGCTTTCCAATTAAACTCTTCATTTAATCCATATGGAGGCATTGTCTTAAACTTTAAAATGTACATTGCTTCTTTTTGTACTAAAACAGATTTAACATCCACATAACAATTTGCAGATATATAAACTTGCTCTAAAACAGTCGCTTTAAGAAAATTACTCTTTCCCCCATGGAACTGTGCAAAATGTGAAGCTACAGGGCTATCTTCCTTACAATTA
Organism: Protopterus annectens; assembly: GCF_019279795.1. Taxonomy (NCBI): domain Eukaryota; kingdom Metazoa; phylum Chordata; order Ceratodontiformes; family Protopteridae; genus Protopterus; species Protopterus annectens. The sequence goes on from NC_056727.1 coordinate 1,164,339,489, forward strand.
TCAATATTCCTAATATGTTCTAAAAGTCTTAGTTTAAACGCCCTTTTAGTCTCCCCAATATTTAATGAAAATATTTATCAACAGATTTCAGGTACAGCTATGGGAGCTCCTTTTGCCCCTATGTATGCTAATCTTGCTATGGGGCTATTTGAGCGAGAAATCATCTATAAACATAATTTTTTTAATACACATGTAATACAGTATTATAGATATGTAGATGATTTGGTATTTTTGGTAGATGGGAGTGAACTTGATATTAAAAATTTTGTAGATGATTTGAATACTAATAGATGGAATCTACAGTTGGATGATTTAAAAACTGGGACCATTGTTCCGTTTTTGGATGTAATTCTTGATATTTCTGATGGTCAGAACTTGGTTACATATTTAAACCGAAAATTTGAAGGGGGGTTTCAATATTTATATGGCACGGGTAACCATCCCCCACATACCTTAAATGCTCTTCCTTATAGTGAGATGTTAAGGATATATAGACTTTGTAATAAGCCTGAAATTTTTAACAAAGAATTGACTTCTATGGTAGAATCTTTTGCATCCAGAGGCTATAGTAATGAAATTCTACATAATAGTCTTGATAGACTATTTAATGGTAAAATAAAGTATAATAAGGGCCCTAAACCTTTTGGTCCACTGGGGCATGATTCTAACAAAGTTTGTGAGGCAAAGGAGTCCATTTATTTTGTGACTACTTTTGGCTCCTTTACAGACATATTTATAAAGATTGTTAGCCAATTTTGGAACTTTTTATGTTCCTTAAATAGTGTGCAACATTGGATGAAGTTCAATTTACAATTCTCATATCGTAGGGGGAAGAGTATTAAAGACTTTTTAGTCAAGAGTAAGTTCAGTCTGCCCCCTCCTATGTTGCATAAAAATCCCAAAAAGTTAGGTACATTTGGCTGCGGGAAATGCAAGGCTTGTAAATTTATTGTACCTTCATTTGATGTTATTAATAATATAAAATTCAATACGAAAAATGTTTATAATTGCAACACAGTAGGTGTGATTTATTGTTTACAATGTCCATGTAAGAAGTTTTATATTGGGGAGACTAAAAGGGCGTTTAAACTAAGACTTTTAGAACATATTAGGAATATTGATAATTGTAAGGAAGATAGCCCTGTAGCTTCACATTTTGCACAGTTCCATGGGGGAAAGAGTAATTTTCTTAAAGCGACTGTTTTAGAGCAAGTTTATATATCTGCAAATTGTTATGTGGATGTTAAATCTGTTTTAGTACAAAAAGAAGCAATGTACATTTTAAAGTTTAAGACAATGCCTCCATATGGATTAAATGAAGAGTTTAATTGGAAAGCATTGCTTAATTAATTGCCAAATGCTGAATGGTTAATTAGCAGCTACATCTGTGTATATATATTGTGTATTTTTTATGTGTATCATACTCCTTGAAGGCTTTTGGCCGAGACGTCAGAGAGAGAAGCTATTCTAGTTTTAATAAACGGTTCGGTGGAACTTGTGGTTGTTGTTTATCTTTCACATGGATGGGGAGCCTGTTCCAGAGAAGGAGTCATCTTTGGATACATATCTGTCTCTACAGCAAGTCCAATTTATATCACAGGCAAGGTTTATGTCTTTAGAATGGGTAATTCTGGTGCTGTTTGTTTTGTGGATATGCAAGAGGTCTATCTGTTCTATGTTCCTCCTCTGTGATCGTATTTGTTGTATTGTGAAATCATCCATATCTGGGTACCTTTGCCTATATTTCTATTCAAATATCTTTGGAGCTGTTTATTTATTTATTTTTATTGATTAGTTTGGCTTTCTCCTTTGCATAGATATTGCACCATATCAGATCTTTCATTCTTTCCCATGTGTATGTTTCTGTTTTATACCCTTCAAAAATCTTTAATTTGTTCTTTATATTTTCATACTTCCTCAGTCACTTCTTTTTCCAAATAGCCCAAGGTTTCTTGGTCTGTATAATGTTTTTCATGAATCAGCTGTATTAATGAAAACAAATTTGCATTTGAAGCTTTTGACAGCCTTTCTTGTACAAATGTTTTTCTTTCTTTTAATTTCTCTCTTAACCTTTTGGCATATCTTCTATTCGGAAATTCTGGACTTCTTGCATAACAGTAACTATTCATAATTTCTTCCTTATCCTCAATAGTCCACTCTGTCATCTTTATGGCTCTTTTTGGGCTTGTAAGTTTTTGTGTTTTTGTGGACTACTACTTCCTTCTAACACAAGGGGCCTGGGTTGACATAGTCAACAGACCTCGATGCTTTGCCAGAGATGGTCTTCATCTGTCACCACTGGGATTTCGGTTACTGACTAAGGCTCTTGCCTTTCCCATAATGCCTTTTTGAGGCATTGTCACAAGAACAAAATTCCTGATGTAAAAACACCCTCTAAAACCAACCTTAATGTTATACTGCTAAACGTTAGGAGTCTAAATCAGAAACTGCACTCACTGGAAGCAGTCCTCACCAAGGAAGATGCTGACATTTGTGCAGTCACTGAGACCTGGTTTAAGGCTGCAGAGAGCACCCCAGCTATACCAGGTTACATTTCCTTCCACACGCTCAAACCACAAACTGAAATCATGGGAGCTAAAGGAGGTGGTGCATCAATAATCATTAAAGATAGATACACCTCCAGATTGGTTAAACAGCAACATTCCCTTGAACTACTTCAGGTGCAATTGATTATAAGTAAGACCCCTCTTCAAGTCATTTTCAACTACAGGACCCGCTTCATGAATCAGGGCATCCACTCAGCCTACTTGGATCTACTTGAGTCAATCAAGGCATAACCAAACACCCTGGTTTTGGGTGACTTTAACTAGCCGTCCATAGACTGGGTAAATATTCGTGTTCTAACTCACTTGCCCAAAGGTTCTTGGACTTCATAAACTCCAGTGTCCTTGATCAGCTGGTTGACACACCCACAAGGGGCTCAAACATCCAGGACCTGCTGCTTAAAAACATGGGGGACCATTGCACCACCCATAGTGTATGGTCATCACAGGTGAGATCTGACCACCAATCAGTCTTACTAGAAGTAACTATAACACAGTACCCACCACCTTAGCAAAAACTAGACTAAAAACTTCTCCAAGGCCTCTTACATGATGGGACAAATAGCTTCATAGCTCCTCTCTCAACTGATGCAACAGATACCTATGCTGAGTTATACACCAATGCTTTATACAAGCACCTGTACAATTGTATTCACTCTGCCATATCTGATAGAACCAAAGCAATATCTTCAAGGAAAAACAAACCTGCCTGATGGGCAACTGTTATTAATAATCTATACAATAGGAGAAAGAAATTGCTGTCTAAGTGTAGGAAGGAATGGTCTCAAAACTGGAAACACTTCCTCCTCAACCTAAACAAGCAAATAAGACTTCTAGTGAAGTCCTGCAAAGCTAACTATGAATCCAAATTAGCTTCCCTAGTTATGGATAACCACAAGACATACTTTAGTTACATCCATAACCTCAAAGGTAAGACTCAGATTTGCACTGAACTTGGAGTTAATGGTACTACATATATAGAACCTGTGTATATAGCAAACCTGCTGACTGACTTCACTCCCCTGTCCCAACCACATATACCCCAAAGCATCCCTAACACCTGTCCCCTGCCTAGTATCTTCAAGGAGCAGGTCTTATATGCCCTCTACAAGGTGAAAAACAGTCTCTATGGGACCAGACAATATCCTGGGCTGTGTTCTACATGGCTTAAAACAGGAATTAGCATCACCTTTGAGTATGCTATTCAATCACAGCCTAAGCACTGGCTTTGTCCCAGCGGAATGAAAAACAGCTGCTGTCATCCCTTTCCACAAAGGGTGTGCATCCATGGACCCCGAGAACGATAGACCCATTAGCCTGACCAGCCTTATTTGCGAGGCCATGGAATGAATCATCATGGACCTTATTAACAATGATATAGGAAATCTCCAAATACTCGATCTCACCCAGCATGGCTTTGTCAAGGGGAGATCATGCCTGTTAAACTTGGTGGACTTCTTCAAGACAGTCACCAAAGCCCTAGACATGGGCAAATCTGTGCATGCAGCCTACCTAGACTTAGCCAAGGCCTTTGACACAATCCCCCAGTCATGCATCACTGATAAACTCACTCAGCTGGGTATCAACTCATCTATTATCAGGTGAGTTGCAAACTGGCTCCCTGATAGAACTCATTTGGTTAAAACAGGGGACTCTATCCCTTCCAGTAGACCTGTAACCAGTGGTATTCCACAGGGATCAGTTCTGGGACCCTTACTGTTTGGAATCTTCTTCTCTGAAGTACAAGCTAAAACTAAAAGACTGTGGCTGACAAAGTTTGCTGATGAATGCAAACTGGGAGCAATCACTGAAACCCCTAGTGATGTCAACTTCCTGCACAAAGGTCTTACACAGACTAATGACTGGTGCCAAACCCATGGTCTTAAACTTAATGTAAAGAAATGCATTATTGTCCCCTTAAAAAGGGTGATATTCCTGCAGATTACCACATCAATAGCAATACCCTAAGCACAATATCAGTGGTGAAATATCTGGGCTCACAGGTGGACAGAAACCTTAACTTCAATCACCATGTCTCCACAGTGGTAAGAAGGGCATTTTATATTGCTCATCTCATAAGTAAGAGCATTGTCTACAGAGAAAAAAGAAGTTATAACTCCCCTGTACTCTTTCGTCATCAGGCCAATAATAAAGTATAACACTCCCTTTGGTATGTTCCTTTCCAAACACATGCAGCAATTTGGAGACAACAAAGGTTCCTTGCAAAGAAAATTCAAGGTCTTCAAGATCTGTCTTATGTGGACAGACTGAAATCTTTATCACTTTACTCTGTGTTGTACAGACTGCTCAGTGGCAACCTGTGCCTTGCATACAGAGCAATCTCTGAGCCAGCTTTAATGGAAATGCTGCATATTTGTAAGTCAAATGACACAGGGGTCACTCGCTCAAAGGACCTTAACCTGGTATGTGACATCAAGAGAACAGGGGTCCACGGAAGTAAATAGTGTGGGAAGAAATAGCCAGGGAATTGTTATGGCTAGGCTTGTATAGGCCCTAGTGCCAATAGCCTAGTACCATCCTATGAACCTATGAACTTACTGGGGAGACAGATTTGTCTCACAGAGGTTACCCCATCTTTGGAACAAGCTTCCTATTCATGTTAAACAAAGCCCCTTGTTGGCCCTATTTAAGAGCATTTTGAATGATTGAATGGGTAACCAGAAATTCACCCCAGGGGCTCCACCTGTGTCCCTCTTGGACAGGGGCAATAGGTGCTGAATTTAGTGTCTGTTTGGATCAGATATCCTTGAGGAACACAGGTGGAACTTGGCTAAGCTTATAAGGGCCCTGGGGCTGTTAGCCTAGTAACTTCCTGTGACCGGATCCTCCCCCTTAGCATGGCCTAACCCCATTGTAAGAATGTTTCTGTGTCTTGAGAATTCTATACTGTTATTTTTTCTACTTCTGGCACCAGTGACCCTTCCAGGATTGGGAACATTTTTATCCTGGGATTTGTGCACCCAGCTGTCTTTTTTATTTTTTAACAAACAACTTCTGTCCATGATATATATAGTATGCAAAATACAGTCTATATATTAGTGTTATCTTGGTGAGATTTTGTATAAAGAGCGTCCACCTCATGAAGGTTCTCACCATGAATTCAATTCCAGCATTACTACTCTGCTTTGCTACTGATTCTATCATCTGTGCATTTAGACCCCCCAAATGGATCACATTTAGCTGTGACAGTCTCTCTATGATGCCTGAGTGTGGAATGGTATCAAACTTCTTTGCAATTTCTAGATATACAATGTTCACAGGTTCCCCTCACCTGTTGTGATAGTTATTCTTTTTCAAAGAAGTCTACTGAGTTAAATAGACAGGAGCTGCATTTGATGAATCCAATCTGGCTTGGGTTGAAACTCTGTAGTTTCTCTATATCACTGTTTATTAATTCCATAACAATTATTTTCATGACCTACAGATGAGACTGGTCAGGCTTATAAATCCATAATTACCTGGCTCTGTCATGGCCCCACCATTCTGCAAAGAGTTAACTGTGGCAGTTCTGCATCTGACTGGCATAAAGTCTGTTTTGAGGCTGAGAGTGAGTAATTTTTGCATGTGGTTTGATAGGTTATGTTTCTGACTAACCAGTAGACAGCTAGGTATGTTTCCAGCCCCCACAGAAGTAGTGTTTTTGGCCTCCAACAGTGCTTTAAATATTTGCTCTTTTGAGATTGGTAGGGGGTAGCTTCACATTGTCACTAGAAAAACTGTTGGGATTGAATTTTGTGCTAAATTTATTGGCAGGTAGATTTGCTGTGTTTGAGTAAGTGGTATCCCTTACCATTAGTTCTGGACATAGTGCTGGGTACTCTTCAGAAATAATAGCAGAAATAATAATAAATAAACATTGCTGAACAGTGCTGAGCACAGTGCTGGACGTTTTTCTGGGGTTTCTAATGAAGGTAAAGAAGGCTTTGAGGCCATCTTTTGCTTGGGTTGCTATTTTTATCTCATATCTGGCCTTGTTTTATTTGATCAGGATATGGACTTCTTTATTTATTTATTTTACCCATGTTGCGTTTAGCACCTTGGGAATTGAATATGCTTTTGCATGCGATGAGTTTTTTTTTCTTTTGTTGTCGAACCTGTTAATATTAGGGTTCTGTCACTTGGGTTTATTTTTAAAATGTATTATTGCATTTATTTCTGAGTAGTATGCAGCTATCTGCATATTTGTAGAATTTTGTGATGAAGAAGTCTGTATAAGCTCTGTGGTTGTTTAGATGGGAAAGGCTTTTGACTTTAGATTATCACTCAGTTTTAGTAGATTAGTCTTTGTATAATCCCAGAATACTGAAGTACTGGTGTCTGATTCAGGCTGCAGTCTTATGATCAGATTTGACAAATGAGGTCATAGCTGGTAGATATCACAACTGTCCCATTTTAGTTAGGACTAAGTCAGGGATATTATATTCTCTTACAGGAGTGTGGACTAACTGGTTCAGTGAGTTAAAATGACTAAAGTCCAGAAATTTCTGGCAATGCATGATTGAGGTTGCATAGGTCAGTGGGTGTATGGAGGATTATTGAAGTTACCTAGTGCAATGGTATTAGGGTTAATACAAAGGGACTCCAAGATGGTTACATAGGAGGTATGAGGTATGATCAGATGGGGGCATAGAGAGTGTTCTATAATTTGACATGGTTTGACATGGGGAATTGTTGATAGAAAGATGGGCATGAAGAAGTTCCAGATCATTATCTTGGCTAATGCATTTGGTGGTGATTTTTTTTCTGGAATATAGACACCACCACCCTTTTTGTCTTCATCTGAATGTTTGGGCCTGAACATGTCATAGGTGTTAAAGTCTTGCACTGATGGGTGCTCTTGCAATACTTGAATCAAGTCTGTGTGATGATGCATATATCAATGTTTTCCAGGGCATGGAGTGCTTGGAGAGAAGAAATGATTTTATTTTATTTTATATTTGTTCCCCAGATTAAGTGTATTGGTCTATTGACCCTTTTTAGCCTCATTAGTTCAGATGAAGTCCTGCCTTTTAGATGGAAGCACTTAACCTTAATAGAGTTCTTTATTTATTTCACTATCTTGTGGGATGCTTGAGAGTTGGGTGTAAAGGTTAATCTGTTGATAAATAGTACAATGCACTTGTTATTCCCAAACAGAGACAGTCCAATATTCTGGATGCAAACACAGTTTATTGCAAAGTATTAATATAGGAAACTTACAACACACAGAAAGATTCAGCTGTATACTCAGATGCAATTCCTTTTTTATCTTAAATTTAGAAAAAAAAACAAAATATTACTTCCTACAAAGCTCAAAGCTTTTTTAGCTTTTGATTACACATAAACACACTTTCAATGCTGTAAGGGGTAACTAGATAAAAGGTATGCATACAGGAGTTCTTTGCTTTTGACAGGTTAATGTGCTCCTTTTCAGCAGACTTAACTTTCTGCCATCTGTTTTCCAAGCTCTAATGAACTCTAACAATGTCACGCTGTTCTTCTTAGGCAATATGTGAAATACATGTATGAAGTTGTTGCAGTACTTTAAGCTAGCTGCATATATAAGTATTAGTAAACATAAAAAAATAACATATCCATAGCATGAATCATGTGGCTTGTGGCTCTGGTGCATTTCATTTTGGTTCTTGGTTTCTTGGCACTGGAAGCTCCTTTGTGTTTTATGTCCTTTTCAGTCACAACCCAAGCCAAAAGAGCAGAAACTACATCAATGTCTTTTCATTCAACAATATCATATACAATATGATCACATAGCAAAACTCAGAACATAATAATAAGGCTGAATGCAGATTGGGGAAGATTAAAGGATTCAGAGTACATTGAGAAAAGAAAAAAATATATACAGAATGCAAGCTAAGATATGCATAAAATAGACTGCAGTCATATATATTGTGCATAAACTCTTATATGCATGTGAAATATATGGGCAAAAGATGCTGCATTAGGAGGTTGAGAAAAGTTTCTTAATTTTTTCTATTATTCATAATATGGGATGGTAAGTTCCCTAACCACTGTCATGGTAGCAGAGCAGATGCAGATTGAGTCAGTAAAGAGATGCTCCTTAAGTGCATTTTTGCAGCTTTTAATGGTTGTAGAGTCTTTGATGTCTGTAGGCAGGTGGATCCAGGTGGATCCAGGTAGAAAGTCTCAGCCTAGCGAAGACTGCCTCACCTACAGCAGACCTAAATCTTCAGAATAAGACACATAACATTGTCATAGGCTCCTGTCACTGAGTAATTTGTCTTATGTTGGAAGCTATAGGAGACAGACATTGCTTAATAAAGGTATTGTGGGGGTGGATAAGGACTTAGCCAATATACAAAAGCCTTAGAATGACAGGTGCAGGCCATCTCTGGCAAAGCAGTTTAGTCTGTCAACCATCTCCACTCAGGCTGATATATATTGTACCCCCCTGGAATGATACCAGACACTAAGCCAAGTGTTAAAATTAGTCTATATATTTTTTCATAATGCAGTATTTTTCTTGTTGACAGCAGAATGCTGCTTGTGGAAGGGTTCATACCAGCCTGGGACACATATTCTGAGAGTTCCTTCATGTCTCTTTTCATATAGTCTGAGGAGGCATGCTTCAACTGAATCACTCCACATAGACTATGACTGTGTCATATCTGTATCAGTCTTGCAATGACTTGAGTGCATTGATGATATGGCGATTCCTGGCACCTGATAAACAGCTGACCATGAGTTTCACCTTCCACAGCCTGGTGAGTGGTTCATCTGTGAGTTGTACTATGGAGTCATGGATAATTAAGATGTTTGAATATGTGATAAATCACCTCATGAGCTTTTGAACTGAGTCCATGTGTGCAATGTGTGTGAGACAGCTGACATTTGGCTTACATTTGGCAGGCTTTTGTGAGTTTGTTAGGCTGCTTTTAAGAGCCCCAGCGTAGGTAGGTCTTTGTGTTTGATCTGACGTGGGTTTGCTCTGTTTAATGTTGTGTTATACAGTGTTGAGAACCTGTTTATTGCATGCTGTTATTGTGTGTGAAAGCTTTGCCTTTGGTAACATCTCTCATACGCAGTGTCTGTTTAAGCAGTAGGTGCTTGTTAGTAAATATGAGAGAACTGGAACACTGTCTTAGGATGCCATTTCAACCATGCTGGCTTCAGTGATATCAGGATAGTGCAGATCCATGGTTTAGTATTGTGGGTTTTGGGGATCTGCAGATTAGGCGGCTTTGATTTAACTCACTAGATAGGCAAACATCTAAAAAACAAGAAACCATATATATTAACACTAGAAGCAGAAATGCCTTTAGGTGCTAATCAAAGCATCACTCCTCTCTATCACACTAAAGTGACAAGATGTCCAACATGAGCAAGCCTATTGCATAATGTTGTGCAAAGTACTGGCTCTTGGAATATTAAGAGTTTGTGAAATATTGTATAAAATGATCCTGTAACAATGATTTTAGTAGGGTCTATAGGGACAGAATAAGACTAATAACTGTAGGGCAATGAGGTGTGTCAGCGTATACAATCACACTCAGTCCTTGGACTGAGGTTAAAGTTCACTTAGTACATACAATTGGTTTCTATCAATTTATTATAGTCGTGCATGATATTCTGAAATTATTAAGCAAAGTACATTTTTAGTAAACAGAATTTTACAATTCATTCATTCATTTACACATGAAATTATTTATTTATTTATTGACGTCTGTTAACCGAGTTAGTCTAGCTGAGCTTGTGGCCCGTTTTCAGTGGAGACTCAAGGAGAAAAGCTCCAAGAAACATACAGTTTACAGAAAAATGACACTATACACATTCATAGTATGATAAGATTTTTATTATACAATAATAAATAGAATTCAACAGCAAAATGCATCACTTGTAGTTATATCTATCCTAAGTTTACAGAGTAGAGATTTATTTACAAATTTACAACAAGAGCTTGGTCCATCAGAATGAGTATTAAGTAGACAAATATCCCCTAATAGAGGGAAATATATTGTTGGGGGGGTTAAAGACACGGTTCCTCAAGAGGGAAGAGATGAGGTAAGTTGGGGCTTGACAAGGACATATTTTGTTGTTTGGTAATTTTAGTTTAAATTATTTTATTTCACAAGGTTTTTAGAATAGAATTGTTTAACAGGCTGTTTTGCTGGTAGAACCTTGTGCATTCTTTTACATTAAACTCTAAATAAAAATCTATAACAATGACATTGTAATTAGTTTATGCATAATCTTCAACAACTGGTCTTCTGGGTGTTGCAGGACTGGAGAAGCATGAAGTAATACTGCTGGCCTCAGATGGTCAGCAACTTAGAGACAAAATTTAGTTGAATTAGACTGTTAAACATATTGGTATGTCCACAATATGGAAACAGTTTATCAAACTAGGATGACAAAAATATGTGCAGAATAAGCAAAATTTGATTTCAAGATAGACTATACCTGAAAAATATAATTAATGTTTCACGTGTAAGTAGAAGAAAGAAATGATTCACAATATGGCAGTGTGGTCATGTTGCTTGTCCAGTACACTGAAACATGTACTGTACAGTAATGCTTTCTTAATAATGAAACCATATTTAGCATACCTTACTCTAATCAAAGGGTAAAGATATGGAAACCTTTCTCATCTCTAAGAGCTGGAGCAATCCTTGAGGAATATAAAATTATTCTACTGCATATAAGTTAAGATCATAGCCTTATCAGAGCAGGAGACATTGTAATCTTTTGTACGTGAGAAGATCACAGTGGTATAAGCAATATATATCAACAGCATAGTTTAATTAGTTCAGCTTAATTGAATATAACTTAATTTAATTTAGTTGTAATAAACACTGGTGCCAAAATAAAACCAATTGCAATTAAAAGTGTATAAGCATAGTCTCACACTGACTACATCCAGATAAGGGGTCTAAATGCAGGTTGATGTTTGGTGTAAGGATGACAAGCTCACATTATAGTCATAAAGCTGAATCAAAAAGCTCTTCTGATCCAATACTGAATGTCATAATTAAATGAAGCAGACCATACCTCAGTGCCCATGGAATGCTGTTAGATAGCAACACATTAAACTGGCCATTTAAACCTTGTAAACACCAAACGTATAGATAACTACAAGAATAAGTACAAAGGCACAAGGTAGGCTATAAGGCAGAAATCATGTGCTGGTTTAACGGTGCTCTTCTTTTGGGAAGGATGGCTATTGACTCATTCATGCTAGCACTGTAGACTGTGCTGTATCCTGCTCCACACCACCAGTATTAGTTAGGTTGGCTGATTTTTCTTTTTTACAGAGTACTTTAAATGCAGACCACCTGCATCACCACTGCTACAATTTAGCATAAGGGCACTGCTGAATTGGTTGTATTCAATGTTTCAGTTAAGCAACATAAATGCTTGCATTTATTCAAATTAAACAAGTAAAGGAAAAATCAGCATTGCTTGTTTAAATTGAACTATGTTTGTCATACTTTGGACTTTGGAGTTAAAGTAAGCCATAAATAGCAAATGTCCCTGACAAAAAAAAACTTTAATCAGTTTATCTCTACCTTGGTATGACCAAATAGTATAAAGCAATAACAATTTGAAAATACAAAACATGATTAAGATCATATGACCATAAAGGCCATACAAATGTATATATCCTTGGGCAGTGGTAACATGAAAATTATACCCACCATGATTTTGCTCTGATATGGGATATCTCTAACTATCATTCTTAGTTATTGGGAAAAAATTAAATTTCTCTTCACATTCTGTTTGTTTCCTTCCCCTTATATTTTGCCCCCTGGTGTGTGGTTCTGGGAAAAAAAAAGAAGAAGAAAAAAATGTTTAAAATGTGGTTATGATGTCACAATCAGTATTGTCTAGCTTTGGTACATCTGCTATATGTAATCTTTCAAGACAATTCAGACTTTGTTAAGTGGCTCATCTGTACATGAGTTTGACTAAAGCAGCACTTTGTATATATTGTAGATAAGACTGGTTGTGTTTCGAATTTTTGTTTTTTGTGAGTTTTATCTTCTGTATGAACACATGTAAATCTACACTTCTGTGTGTTATGATTTTTTTACTTGTATGTGTTATGAAAAGAAAATTCAATAAAATTCCAATTTGAAAAAAAAATACACCCCACCATACATAGTACTGCCCCAACACATTGACCATACAGTCTTACTATACAATAAAATAAGCATTATATCCACCACACATAGTACTAACCCAACATATAAACCATACAGTCTTACTATACAAATAACAAACATTATATCCAACACACATAGTAATGACCCACATACAGAACGCATTCTGAGGCACTTAAATGCAACCTTCAGAAACCACAAAGACTTCCAAGACATTTATCCTACAAAAATAATTCTCACCAACCCCCAAAACACTTCATCAAAACAACATCCAATACAACACATACAGCCATACCCTTTGAAACCTCAGCTACGAAGCCCATAAGGCAAGTCAACATGCTACTCAATATTTTCATCATTGGAGATTCCATTGTGAGGTAAACAGATGTCCTCTTCAACAGGCTGCATAAGGAGAATATTAAGGTCAGTACTCTATCAGAGGCCAGGAACTGCCAAATCACCCAAGCACTATTAGACCACAAGTACCAGTTTGACTCAGTCTTAGCCCATTAGAGTGTAAATGATGTAAGATGAACCTCCCTTGACGATATAAAGAGTGATGATATGGTGATCTTAGACTATGTGTCACAGGCTGGTATGTGCCTTGCATTGAGGAGCATTCTACCTTCACTAAGGATGATGCTACAACATGAACAAAAGATGATTGACTTCAATAATTGATTTAGTTTCTGGTGTCATTCCAAGAGGGTACAATATTTGTCAGCATAGAAGGAGATGGTCGACAGTCCACATTGCTTTGCCAAGGATGGTCTGCACCTGTCCCCTCTAGGTTTTCAAATATTGACTAAAACATCATCTTCTCTTGCCTTTTTATGACAATGACAAGCTGGCAAACCTTCTGTCATTGTAAAAGCAGCTCAAGGGAACCTAAAGGTGTTACCCCTTCAATGCTAGGAGCCTAATCAAGAAACTCCACTCTCCCCAGGCTCTCCTGACCCTGGACAATGCGATCACCTGTGCAGTTACTGAAAAGTGGTTTAAAGATACTTAGAAATTGGGCAACCTGTATATCAATACACTGACTGGAAAATGAATGTTCTCCAGCAGGGTATGAATGTACAAGTAATGCCCTGTTAAAAATGAGTCTGCCACTTCACAGCAGCATATCAAGCTGCCATGGCACTCAGACTGGAAAAAAATAATGGCTAACATTATTTTACGCTCATTAAGCAGCAGTTCTGCTGTTTAGCGAGTGTAAAATGTAAAAAAAAAAGAGAGAGAGAGAGAAACTGTGTGTGTGTGTGTGTGTGTGTGTGTGTGTGTGTGTGTGTGTGTGTGTGTGTGTGTGTGTGTGTGTGTGAGATAGAGAGAGTTGGAGAGAAAGTGAGAGTGATCATGTGTCACTGAATGTGTGTATGAATGCAGAGGAGACTGTGTTTGTATAAGAGATCGAGAGAGAGTAAGAGCGATCTTGTGTGTGTGAATGCCTGTATGAAAGCAGCAGAGACTGTGTGTTTGAGAGATTGAGAAAGAGTGAGACTGATCTTGTGTGAGTGAATGTGTGCATAAACGCGTAGGAGACTGTGTGTGTATATGTATATGTGTGTGAAAGCAGAAGAGGCTGTGTATGTGTGCATGAGAGAGAGAGAGAGACAGAATGGGCTCTATGTAAAATTGTTGTGTTTTATTTATTTTTTAAGCACTATATTATTTATTTTATGTATTTTTGATGTAAAAGGAAGGTCTACAAGAGGGTAGTGAGACCAGCTATGTTATATGGGTTGGAGACAGTGGCATTGACAAAAAGGCAGGAGTTTGAGCTGGATGTGGCAGAGTTAAAGATGTTAAGATTTGCACAGGGTGTGATGAGTGTGGACAGTATTAGGAATAAGTATATTAGAGGGTCAGCCCAGGTTGGAAGGTTTGGAGACAAAGCCAGAGAGGCAAGATTATGTTGGTTTGGACATGTGCTGAGGAGGGATGCTGAGTATATTGGGAAAAAGATGCTAAGGATGAAGCTACCTGGTAACAGGAAAAGAGAAAGGCCTAAGATAAGGTTTAGGGTTGTGGTGAGAGAGGACATGCAGGTGGTTGGTGTGACACAGCAAGATGCTGAGGACAGGAAGAAATGGAAACAGATGATCCTCTGTGGCAACCCCTAATGAGAACAGCCGAAAGAAGATGATGATGTAAAATGCTTCCCCCAACACCATTAGCATATACTACAGCAGGTTTAAAACATTAGGCAGAGGAACTATTTTACACTAAAAATGTATAAAAAAAAATAGTACTTAAAAAAAATAAATAAACAAGTAAAACGCAACAATTTTACAGCAAACCCATAATCTAAGTGCAGTAATGCCATCCAGGGTGCATGTTAATGTGTAATTAATGCCCTTCCAGGGGTGTAGTGGCCCAATACCACTGGGCGGGCATTAATTACTCATTATACCATGACCCCCCATTAATATTCCAAAACGTGCACGCTGATTGGCCAGCGTGCACGTTGTAAATTGACTTATACTAATGGAAAAAGGTCCGGTCACCCGGACTTTTTCCATTAGTATAAGTCTCTTTTAAAACACTGTCTCACTATGTTAAAAGAGTTTAACATAGCGACACAGGTTTAAAAAAAGCAACGGAGATCTCCGTTGCTTTTTTTAAAGCTGTCTCGCTATGTTAAACTCCTTTAACATAGCGACACAGTGTGTAAAAAGCAAGGGAGATCTTGCTTTCTCCATTGCTTTTTTTTAAACCTGTCTCGCTATGTTAAATGGGTTTAACATAGCAAGACAGCTTTAAAATAAGCAACGGACATCTCCGTTGCTTATTTTAAAGCTGCCTCGCTATGTTAAACCCATTTAACATAGCAAGACAGCTTTAAAATAAGCAACAGACATCTCCGTTGCTTATTTTAAAGCTGTCTTGCTATGTTAAACCCATTTAACATAGCGAAACAGTAAAATGCAATGGAGATCTTGCTTTCTCCATTGCTTTTGGCCACAGCTCTGATGTACTGCGTAGGCATGAGCAGTACATCAGAACTGCCGCGGATACCAGCCAGCTGCGGAAGGGCAGCAAAGAGGCATTATACACTGCCATTATTTAAGAAAAGTAATTATTTCTTTTCTTAAATAATGTCATAGTATAATAGCAATAACCCACTTCTGGGTGTGGGTAATGCGGGATTTACCCACGGTTGTCTTTGTTTGGTCCTGAGGGCGAGGCGCCAACCGTGGGTAAATCCTGCATTACCCACACCCAGGCGTGGGTTATTGCTATATTAACACACATCCTGTCAGGCATTATTCCTTGCAGAGCTGCAATGCCTTCTACACATTCAGGTCAGCTACTGCACAGGCAGGGACCAAACAACAAACTTACCTCAAGACTAGTCAAACAGCTTGAGCTTCAACATGTCCAGATTTACATGGGCAAAGTCCCATATCTTATCCTTGCAATCCATGGGTCACCCTCTATGACCTAAGAAACCAATAAGTTATACTTGGACTCAATGAAGGCCCTCGCTATTCAACCCAGTACCACATTTATGGACAACTTCAATTACTCCTCTATAAACTGTCATACTTACACAACTCCAAACACAGAAGCTTAGAGATTCCTGGATTTTGTAAATACAAACAGCTTGGACCAGATAGTAGATATGCCAACTCAGGGTGCAAATTTACTCAACGTGATAGTCACAAACATAGGAGGGTCTATATTACAAGATCGAGGCTTCAGTTAATCGAATAATTAAAGCTCAATCTTGTAATATCAAAACCATATGTAATATCAAAACCATATGTCGAACGGCCAATTCAACCCAGGGAAGTGCTTTCTTTGTGACCATTTTGTGGATTATGCCCTTTTCTCCAATTTGGAGCGCTCTCAGAGTTGGTATATTTAGTTAGAGGGCTGTGGGGGGCACAGCCCCCCACACTGAGGGGTGGGGTGGGGGGTGAAGCCCCTCACTTGATTTTGGGTGTAAAGTTTTTTTTTTTGAAGCAGCCAAGGGAATTGTTTCCCTGGGTTGAAACACCCATTCGACATTTTATGGTTTCGATATTACAAGATCGAGCTTTAGTTATTCGATTAACTAAAGTGTTGATGTTGTAATATAGATGCATGTAGGAGAATGCTCTACCATAAAGCTGTCTTCATCATAAAGTCCAATTCTGTGACTCTAGTTAACCGAGTAACATTTAGGAATTATTCTAAGGCAAACTTCATACTACAGAGTGATAACCTGTCAAAATTTCAAGCCCCCACCAAACCCTGAAAGCTCAGATGGTTATGCAGAATTGTTCACAGAAACCCTATACAATCATGTCAATAAATGTATAGAGACAGCTGCACTTGTCAGAAATAAGTCTAGAACTAACTGAAAAACAAACAACTCTGGTGGAATCCAAACATAAACAGGTCGTATAACAAAAGAAAATTGTCATAGCCAAGATTAGAAAGTTATTCTCAGCATGATAGAAACACTTTCATCAAATTAAAAACAGAGAAGTGAGAGGGCAAATTAAGTCAAGTAAAATCAAAGCTGATAAAAAGATAGCCTCTCAGGCAAAGGACATCCAAAAGGCTTTCTTTAGCTATGTTCAAAATGTCAAAGACAGCACACAGCAGTGTACACAACTGATAGGAAATAGAGCACCTACATGAAGCCAGAAGATATAGCAAATCTCCTGGTTGACAAATTCAGCTCCAATTTAACCTCCTCCATCAGCTGCCCCCAGGAAATGCCATCACACAACTCCCTGAACTATCACTTGGGAGAAGGTCTTAAATGCATTCTTTAAGGTCATTAAAGAACCCCAATAATATCTAAGGATGCTTCCTAAATAGCATGAAACATGACCTCTCAGGACCACTAGAGTCACTATTTAACCATGGCCACCAGGCAGGCTTTGCGCTACATGAATGGAGAACTGCAATGGTCATTCCTCTGTATTACGTTAGGCCATCAATGGGCCCCAGGAACTGCAGACTTTACTGTCTGACTAGTTTCATATGCAAAGTCAAGGAAAGAATTATCACAGAAATGATTAATAAAGACATAGAAAACATTCAAACACTGGAAACAACCCAGTTTTGTTTCATTAAGAACAGATCCTGCCTACTCATCCTGGTGGATTTCTTTGAGAAAGTCAATGAGGCAATGGATGAAGACAGTGCATACCACATACTTTGACCTGGCTAAGGCATTTCCTACAATACACCACTCGGGTATTGTAAAGAATCTCACAAATATAGTCATAAACCCCTTTGTTAAGCAATGGATAGCCAACTGGCTCTCAGATAGGCCCCCGGAAGTTAGGATAAGGAAGACCAACTCCACAAAGAGGCCAGTCACTAGAGGTGTCTCTGAGGAATAGTTGACTATGGCATATCAGATATATGTGTTCCAAGTAAATATATTTTCTAACAAAAATAGAATGTTTCATGTTATTTAATATTGTATTAATATGCTATCCTGTAATAAAAGCTATTTGTTGCTGCTGGGAATTGAACCCCCGCACACATCTAAGGTGATTTACACATTGCCTATTGCAATAATTAAAAGCTATTGGAAGAGGCATGTATGCTTAATATAAAGGTTAGGTATGCATACACAAGCTGCTATGGACTGATGTCTTGAAATTTGCTGAGATTAACAGTATTGCTGAGGTACTTTGATCTTATTTGCATTCATACCTGATCCATACTTACCTCATGCCTATCTCAATTGAGACAATCTTTCCTAATGACTCTCTTCATTCCAGGTGATCTCTTCAGCAGTTGCCCACAATAGAAAACAGGCAAAAAAAGCGTGATGAATGATGCCTTAGGGGTTGGCATAATGGTCAAGGTGTTTACCTTGGAAACATAAGGTGCAGTGTTTGATTCTCAAATGGAATTATCTAGGCTTAAAAGGGCCCAGAAGGACAGTTAGTCTTGTACTGACCTATAACTTTGTTGCCTGGCCAATCTATAGTATATTGCCTGGTGGTACAACTCAGTGGTGTCTTCATTTCTAAATACTACCTCCCATCAGCTCAGGAGGTCTTACTTCCACCTCTTCATGTCACTATAATGGTGTTGACAATGTTTTCCAGTGCATGGAATCCCAATGACAATTCTTTAGAAAGGGTACATGCAGGAGATGACATAAGCTCATTTTTTACATACCATAAACAAGCAATAATGACATATTTTAAAGGAAATGCATTACTGCCATGATTGCTATTTGGAAAATATGGATAATTAATACAGAATATATTATATATACTTTCTATAATCATGTAACTGATTTTCTTTTCTCACACATTAGTAAATGTCATATGTTTTACATCATACATATCAAATTGTTTTATTATTACTTTGAATAGTTCAGTTTCTAACAACAAAACATTTGTGTCACTCAAAATAGTGCATTAAAAGTAACAAAATCTGGATTCAAAACCTACATTATCTTTGCTATCACTCATATGATAATGCAATAACATGCTTTGCCACAGAGAAAGTCATATAGCAATTGTCGTTTTGCCAATCACTACTAAGTATTTTTAGCATTATACATATGAAACTATTGCTTCATTTAGATATGATCAGTGTTATGCTTAACACCAATTTACACAGAGTATAGGTAACATATTTAGCAGTACTTACACAAAGCTGTGTTGTTCAACTCATAACAAAAAGCATGTGGAAAAGAGACCCCTTAGTAAAACTACTTACAATCTGGATTTGAACCCAGCATTTTCTCTGCTGTGCCTCTACACTTATTGCATTAACATATTGAGCCACAGATAAAGGTACTCAAGAATTATATTTTCTTTAGACAGTACTGTCCAAAGTGCAGATGGAAGTGCAACAGCACCAGTTTCATTTGTGCTACTAATGGCATTCCAAATGAAATTTCTGATTTTCTGCTTTGTGAAGTAAACAAGTTGTCACTGACCACTGGCAGGCACTGAGGCACAATGCCAAGTTGCCACAATGCCAAAAAAATAGATAAATAACAAGGAGGAATGTTTATGAAAGATGATTTTCCAACTCTGTACTCTTACACCATGAAAATGCAGATATTAAGGCACACAGACATCATTCTTTCTAGAAATGAACCTTGACACCATGACATTAACATAACGCATTGATAAGATTAACAGTATGTGCCACATACAGAGAGGAGTTTGTGAGGCACAGAAAGTGGAGCAGATATACTCAAGCTTTCACATTCTAATACTTTACTTTTATAGAACAATATATCCATGTAATCAAGTTATCCTTTGTCATTTCACAGTTGACATCTCCATGCTTTTGATATATGCAATAGTTAACCTAACAAATCATGGCACAGTAATGACAAATGTATGACATACAACAGTTTGGTTTTCTCTTTATCTTGTGAGCAGTAAATTTATTTTGATACAGTTGTAAAGTGCTTGCATTATTTCTTAACATGTATGTAAAGGTCTCACATTTACCTCTTAAGCATATATTCAGAAATGTGTGATAATGTTTTCTCTTTTAAGTAAGCCAAAGTAATCTTATCTTTTTAAGTTTATTCTTATAGCAAACACACCCTCAATAAGTGTACATCAAAGTGGCAGGAGTTTTAAACACTCAGTTGTTCATGTAGTACTGCTAATGACTCACACTTGCAAGCACTTAGGAAGCCGCAGTTCGTAACCCTCATTCATGTAATGCTAAGCCATGTGCATGGCAATGTGTAGGTCCTCACACCATGTTTACCTGATGAATACTTCATACAGATCATGTAATTCATGAATGATAATGAATTGACACCTGGCTTCATAGCTGTCAACCTTCCATGTCCAAAATGAGGAACATTAGCCCTCATAATGTGGAACAAATGGGTAAAATGTGGAACACATACTAATCGCTTACTAACAACTTTAACTAGGAAGGTCATAGGATGGTTAAAATAAGCTGGTTTTACTTATAAAGAAGATATTTTAATGAATTAATATGATTCATTTCTATTTACAATGGATTTCACTTAAAAAATTCCTAACACTGAATATGTGACAGAGTCTTTCAATGTGGAACTTTGAGAAATTTCGAGGAACATGAACTTTTTAAGACCCCAAATGAGGTACGTTCCTCGTAATGAGGTACACTTGAGAGGTATGCCTGGCTTACATATTCATAAGTGTCCAGAGGGCACAGAGGCACTATATAAGCATAACATGTAAGGCATTTGTATTATAGTAGTTGATACTGAATTCACCAACTTGAGATACTGCTGTTTAACTGCTACAATTTCATTCGTTTTTTTGACTTATGGAAATCTTGTCAATGTATGTGCTGTTTCTTTATGAATACATTACGTAAACAATTATTCTTTATGAATACTTTATTTGAACAGTTGTGATGGCTTATTTTTCAGATAACATTGCATTACATCTGAAGATTGTCCATTTGAGTTGGTACAAAAGGATTTGCAGTTTTTATGCACAATACCCTCAGCTAAAGTTACATTGTCTTTATAGCCAAGGGTGTAGCCAGGCATACACTTTGTGCTCTGCAATGTATATTTTTCTGAACATAATTTAGAAAATTATAGCTTTTTCAAGACATAGCATGTCTTTGACTGTCTAAATGAATGTCTTGCTTAAGGACAGTGTTATTAATCCAAAAAAACAAACAAAAAAAAAAAGAACAATAACTTTAGTAGGTATAGAGGAACAACTGAAAATTATGTATATGTTTGTTTGCAGGGGGGGGGACAACATTTTGTGAGATGTACACATTTTTATTGTCAGATGGGTTGGAGGCAGCAATAATAGACTGCGATTATAAAACTGAATTCTCTGGCTATGCCTCAATTTATAGTAATATTTCATAATGTACACAGACTCCAAATTCTATTTTTGCAAAACTTTCACAAACAAATTCTCATATCTTAGAAACTGTATAACCTAGGCATATGAACATGTGATAACATTTTTATTGATGTGGAGATTGCATTTTAGAGAATCAAATATGTTAAGCTTGCTGTATATGCCTGACATCAACAAAGCTCATCCAAGATGGTAACATGTTAATATTCTATACTTGATTTATTGTTTATACTGGTATCTGTTAAGAAGTTACACATGTTTCAACCATGCCAGGTTTGTCATTGACTTCTTTGGGAGGAGGGGAGCTATGCTTATGTATTGCGTATGTTTTATCATATAGAGCAGGAACATATAGTGCATGTCCTGGCTGAGGGCAACTTTAAATCATTAACAACTATTTGGTGTGGAATGTCACACCCCTAGCAGCCTACACACAGCTTGCATTCTTAATCATTTTCTGAAAAATAAAATTAAAAAGCATAAGATAGATAAATGTTAATATTTTGTGAATAGTAAATGCTATTAAAACTGCACAAGTAGCAATGTTATCAGTTAATGAGTATTCTTTACAGTGATAATATTCAATGCATTCATAGTCATTACATAAATACTATAATATGTTATAATGTACACAGACTCCAAATTCTATTTTTGCAAAACTTTCACAAACAAATTCTCATATCTTAGAAACTGTATAACCTAGACATATATTGTTAGAACATTTTTGGTAACCAAACATAAGCTTTCACATGGGAGCTATAATTTTTTCTCTGCGTGCATGTTCATTGAGGTATTTACAGAAATATGAATATTTATGCTTAATTGTATGATTAGCAATATAAATAACACTGAATATCTCTCAAGATTTGTAATTTACAGTACAAATATCAAACTTAATGTTCTTCAACATCAGCTTAGGATTCACTTGATGCCATGCAACAGTTTGCAGGTCACTTTGTTTTGTTTTTTTAATATTAAGTACAGACTGAAATATTGTTCATTTGCATAATTATTAGCAAACAACTAGCAATATCTCAGGTATAGTGTGATAAAATGGACATTGACAATTAATTTCCCTGTCTCCCACAATGTCATATTACATTATACTCCTCACTAACATGTAGGGCTGTCAGTTATGAAAATATGAACACAAATATGAAAATATAAATAATAAGTGATACGTCTCTACTGCAGAGCATCCTAGATTAACAATCTCAGTGTCATTTTATTAATAACTCCGTGCACTTTCTAATACTGCCTGTTATTATCTGTTGAGTTGATTACTTAAAGAAGTCAGACCCAAAAATGGTTTGGATGCCATAAGGAGCTATGGATATGAATGGGAAATGTACAAAAAAGGCATTTTAGGCTTGAATCAGTTAATGTGTGATGCACAGTTTTGTGCAGATTAATATTTGTTACATTTATCATTCATGAGATACTGCAGACATTCCTGTATAGCTGAGCCATGTTTTATCTTACTGGCATACAAAACTTGCACATGAGGACAACTATTTCCATCTTTTGTTTACTGGTTCTTCACTTACCATGGTTTATGGTGTTGCTGCAAGTTGTGTTTTCTGGGGATGCCATTATCTAATTCTTACAGAACACCGCCATTACATGGATAAGTAAAGATTATTAATTGTGCATGCATTACTATTTGCATGTGTTTAGCTTCTTAGTTTTTCATTTATGTATTGAAGGTGTGTGCCATCCCTTGCCTCTTAGCCATATCCATAGCATATTGTACACTCCTACATGTACCAAGGTCATCCATGGCTACTGGTTCTTCCTCAAACTCATCATCTGTATCTGCTGGCCTAGTTTGTGGTGCTGGTAATTGCAGTCCCTGTCCTTGTGGGAGCTGTTTCCTGACAGTCATATTGTGCAATATGGCATAGACTGAGTATTTTGGCCAAGGTGGCTGGCTTATACTGTAGGGCACCATCAGACGTGTCTAGACATTGGAATCATGATTTGAGCAAGTCAGATGCACACACAATAATATTCCTGGTTTGAGCATATGTATCATTGAATCCTTGCTCAGTGGGGTTCATAGGTTCATAGGTTCATACTAGGATATCTGCCCTAGGGCATTTATAAGCCTAGCCAGAGTGTGTTTAGCTTTCACCACCCATTTTAAATGAATTTTGCTATGCCCTTTTTCGAGGTTAGTATACTGTGTCTCTGTCTAACAGTGACACAGAAGTGATAGCCGGGGTAAACCTACGATCTCCCATCCACTCATCAAGATTCCTCTTGAAGAGAGTCAATGAGGGACTCTGCCTAACCTGGACTGGGATTTTATTCCAGAGTGAAGGGAGCCTCTGGGTTATGAATCTGTCCCTCCAGCATGTCCTATTTATTTCAATGATGAGGTTCAAGTCTCTCAAGCACGTAGCTCGATGGGATTTGGATTTTCTGAGGTGCCGCATGTCCATTAATTCTGGGTTGTACATGGCTTTATACGTCAGGCACAGATCGCCTCTGAGCAGGCGGTATGGCACTGAGTAGAGCTGGAGTTTCTTTAACTAGGCAGCATATGGCATCTGTTTGAGCCCTTTGATCCTCTTGGTGAGGTACTTTTGGGGTCGTTCCAGTTGCTGCAGGTGTCTGGTAAGGTACATCCCAAAAGGGGCATTGTACTCAATTATGCGCCTGATGAGGGATGAGTAAAGAGGCATGATGACCTCCCCTGATCTAGATGTGAATCCCTTCATGATTAGGTGGGCTATATAAAATGTTTTTCTAACCACTTTGGCCACGTGGTTTTCAAATGAGAGATTGCTATCAACTTGGGTCCCCAGGTCCCTAATTACTTCTTCCATAGTTAATGGATTACCACCTATGTGGTAATTTGTGGGCACTTTGTTTTTGCCAAAGGGGATGACTATACACTTTTTGGTGTTTAGCTTGAGGCCATAGCTCTGGCACCAGTTGTCTGTTTCTATGAGGCCCTTTTGTAGGATGCTTGTGTCAGCTGGAGAGTCGATTATGGTGCCTAGTTTGCAGTCATCTGCAAACTTGGTCAGCCACAGTCCTTCCGTGTTGGCCTGTAACTCCGAGAAATATATACCGAACAAGAGAGGTCCCAGGACTGAGCCTTGTGGGATGCCACTTGTAACTGGTTTGAAGTCTGACATGGCTTCAGCAATTCTAACCATGTGGGTTCTGTCCTTGAGCCAGTTTGCAACCCATCTAGTGACATAGGGGTTTATATTTAAGCTGGTGAGCTTATCTATAATGCCCGAGTGGGGTATTGTATCGAAGGCTTTTACGAGGTCCAGGTAGGCTGTGTGGACCACCTTCCCCTCGTCAATGGCCTTGGTGACTGTTTCAAAGAAATTGACCAGGTTTAAGAGGCAGGATCTGCCCTTAACAAAGCCGAACTGGGTAGGATCCAGTGTCTGTAGGTCCCCAATATCTTTATTTATGAGGTCCATGATGATCCTTTTCATAGCTTTGCAGACCAAGCTAGTCAGGCTTATGGGGCGATAGTTTCCAGGATTCATTGAGGCACCACCTTTGTGGAGAGGGACCACTGTTGCTGTATGCCACTCTTTGGGTACATATCCTGTAGTAAGGCTGAGATTGAACATTAGTTTTATGTTTGGGTTTAGCTCTTCTTGGAGTTCATGTAGGACGCAGACCAGGACACCGTCTGGTCCCACTGATGCTGTGTTTTTTGCTTTGGAGAGGGCGGCTCTTACCTGTGCATCTGAGATGTCAGGGGGGCAGCACTCTGTTGGGATAGATATTTGCCCTTTTGGTGGGGAGGGGGGGAGAAGTTTGCGCTGAACCTGTCAGCTAGGATGTTGGCAATGCATGTGGGTTTGGTGTATTTTTTGTCATTTTGGACTAATTCTGAGCATATCTGGGAATTCCCACCCAGGTTCCTAACATAACTAAAGAAAGCCTTGTGATTATCCTTAGTGTCCTGTGCAATTTTTCTCTCGAAGCTGGCCTTAGACGATTTTATGAGTGCCCATAGTTTTTTGCTAATACTGATCAGAGATGCCTTCCCTTTTTGGGATTTTGCTCTATCATGTAGTAGCTTCCTCCTTCTATTGTATAGTTTGTTTATGGCTGGGGTTCACCAGACAGGACGCCTGCCTTTGGAGGACTGGGTCTTGGTTTTATTTGGGATTGCCTGATCCATGCATTCCTGAAGATGTTCATAGAATGTGTTTATAAAGGATTCTGCAATCTGGGCCGTATTTTCCACAGACCCGGGGGCTTTGAGGGATTCCACCTCGGTTTTGAGGAGTGTGAAATTTGGTTTAGAGAAGTTTTTCACTGCGGTTTTCTGGGCAGGGGGTGGGGTCGGGATGTGAATATCCAGTGAGATTAGTTTATGGTCTGATCTTACCAGTGAGGGATACACTTCTGGTCTGGAGCATAGAGCCCCCATGTTGGTGATGATCAGGTCCAGTATGTTTTCCCCTCTTGTGGGAGTGGTAACAAGTTGTTCCATAGCATTTGAGTTTATAAATTCTAGGAACCTTTGGGCTAGGGTGTTGGAGCTAGAGTAATGCTCCCAGTCTATGTTTGGGTATTTGAAGTCACCCAATATAATGGTGTTTGGAGAGACCTTCATATTTTCCAGTGTTCTCAGGAAGGCTGAGTGGGGTTCCTGGGTTTGGGAGGGTGGTCTGTAGCAGGCTATAAACTGGAAGGCAGTTTTACCCACTGTTAGTTGCACATGGATAGTCTCTGATGCTTCGTGCTGTGCCACCAACCTGGAGGTGTGGGTATCTTTGACAAATATTGATACTCCCCCTCCTTTTGTTGTTCGGTCCAAGTTTTGGGGCCAAAAAGCATGGTATGAGGTATAACCTGGTAGTGCCGGGGTGCTCTCGGGAGCGTTGAATCAGGTTTCTGTTACTGCACAGATATCGATGTTCTCCATGCTAAGGAGAGTTGAATGAGTTTTTTGTGAGTGTCATGAGCCAAAGCTCCAGTGCATAACCTGCATCTCCCACTAGATGCTCTTGTGGAAAGTCACCACTAGAAACCTTACATACAGATCACTGGTGTGCCATATGAGTGAATTGTGAAAGCTGCCAGGCTTAGCTGCACACACATTGTAGATGATCCCTTGGGCCTTACAGACCACTTGGCAGTTGATAGAGTGTTATCATTTTCTAAACAATCCACAAACATAACCAGTAATAAACAAAACCAAACTCAAAAATACAGGTTCCCCAATGGTCAATAAAGGCTCAAAATGGTAAAGTATGAAACCTCAATCTTTAGTGTACCAATACTTTATTCAATGCTTTCATCTGAACAGACTTCATCAGAAAACTAAAATAGTTGAATGTGTTAAAACCACTCCTTATATATTCCCCTTCAATACAATAAAACAATTAACTTTCATTTAAAAAAAACCCCTAAAAACACAGTGCTCTAAAATCATTTCATTACTTTCAATTTTCTATATTTCAAAAAAATGTTTATGCTGATGGATTAATTTTTTTCTGGATGGTTTATCTGCCTGTAACGTAATCTGCCATAATGTTTCTTTTTGTTCAAGATAATTCTTGAAGTCACCACCCCTTTGATCTACCCTCCCAACTTCCAATATAGAAAATAAAAACTTGTTATATTTTTTACACTGTAAAGAATATATAAATAATGCATTATTTATGTCTTTGGTTCTAATACTATAAATGTGTTCCCTAATTCTTTTCATAAGGGTGCGTGTTCATAGGTTCATAGGTTGGTACTAGGCTATCAGCCCTAGGGCCTATTCAAGCCTAGCCATAACAATTCCCTGGCTATTTCTTCCCACATTATTTACTTCCCTGGACCCCTGTCTAGCAGGGCAACTGACGTGATCCACGGGATGAATTTCCTTTCTTCCATCCAATCGTCAAAGTCCCTTTTGAAGAGGGCCAAAGAGGCACTCTGCTTCGCATGTATGGGCAATCTATTCCAGAGTCTGGGGAGTCTCTGGGTCAGGAACTTATCCCTCTAGCATGTTTTGTTTATTGTGATAAGGTTTAGATCCCTGGAGCGTGTGACTCTGAGGGATTGAGACTTCTTTAAGTGTAGCATGTCCAACAGCTCTGGGTTTGACATGGCCTTGTATGTTAAGCAGAGATCACCTCTGAGTAGACGATATGCGACAGAGTATAGCTGGAGTTTTTTAAGGCAGTTAGCATAGGGCATCTGCTTTAGACCTGTGATTCTTTTTAGTGAGGTATTTCTGTGGCCTTTCCAGTAGTTGCAGATGTCTTGAGAGGTACATACCAAATGGGGCATTGTATTCTATAATGGGTCTAATGAGGGATGAGTAGAGTGGGACAATGACCTCTTTTTTTCTGGATGAAAAGCCCTTAGTGATGAGGTGTGCCACATAGAAGGATTTCCTGACTGTTATGGCGATGTGGTTATCGAAAGTGAGACCACGGTCCACCTGTGTCCCTAAGTCTCTTATCACACTTTCAGTGTTTAGTGTACCACCACCTATATAGTAATTCATGGGTACATGTTTTTTCCCAAAGGGGATAACTATACATTTCTTGGCATTGAGCTTGAGCCCATGGCTCTGGCACCAAGCATATGTTTCTATAAGGCCCTTTTGTAGAGTATCCACATCATTTGAGGATTCAATAATGGCTCCCAGTTTGCAGTCATCGGCGAATTTTGTTAGCCAGAGTCCCTTAGTGTTGGCCTGTACTTCAGAGAAGTAGATGCCAAACAAGAGCGGTCCCAGGACTGAACCCTGAGGTACTCCACTTGTCACTTGCCTGGAGCTGGATTTGGAGTCGGCTACTTTTACAGTGTGGGTTCTATCAGTAAGCCAGTTAGCAACCCATTGGGTGACGTAGGGATTAATTCCCAGCTTAGTAAGTTTATCTATGATTCCAGAGTGGCGGATGGTGTCAAAGGCCTTGGCAAGGTCTAGATAGGCTGTGTGAACCACCTTACCCTTGTCCATGGCTCTGGAGACTGATTCGAAGAAGTCAATGAGGTTCAGGAGACAAGATCGTCCCCTCACAAACCCAAACTGAGTGGGGTCCAGTGTTTGAAGGTTGCCAATGTCTTTGTTTATAAGTTCCATGATAATACGCTCCATGGCCTTGCAGATAAGGCTCATCAGACTGATGGGACGGTAGTTTCCGGGATCTAAGGTGGATCCCCCCTTGTGGAGTGGGATAACTGTAGCTCTGCATCACTCAGTGGGCACGAAACCTGAGGTGTTGTCATGCCAATGTAAAAAGCATTGCATCCACTGCATGTACTAATATAAATTCACCCCTCTACTTTTACAAGATAAATGTCCCAGTACTTTGAAAGTTTCATTAATATGACTCAGCATAATTTATGGGCCTTCTGAGATGTACCTACAAAAGCTACAGTGCCCACATTTAAACATTCCCTGAGTTTTCATACTATTAATTACCTCTAAATGACTCTTACTATTATCTTTCTGTAATAAAAATGTTTTATGTTACAAGAATTATGATGAACAATTTTCGTTTTTTCACCTAATACTTCAATTAAATCACCCATTTCCTTCCACAATTTTCCAATTACATTGTATAATATTGCTGATCACACTACTGTCACATGTCATATCCAATGTGCATACTATAGCGGACTTCCCAGGTGTGCAATTTTTTATCTGGATGTTATAAATAAAAGGTACACTTAGGACAGGAGGATAAAATTCAGATCTTTTTGCCAAAATTTCTTTGCTCAAATTATCCATATACTTTCTGTCATATCCTCTGTTCTCAAATAATGTAGTTATTATCTCAAATTCCCTTCTAACATCCTCTTCAGTGGTAGTCATATGACTTGCTCGAATATATTGTCCCTTATGTATGTTCTTCTTAATATGTAAAGGATGATGACTCTTATAATGCAAATATCCATTAGTGAAAGTCTCCTTTCTGTATATCTCACTTTTAAATTCTCCAGATACACGGGTCTACATTAGAACATTCCGTTTACCCATTCGACGTTCTGCACTTTCACTATTCTCGTGTCGACAATGGCGGATTTGACAATGTTGGCTTTCAAGAATATAATAGGTAACCCAGATACACTATCCCATGTTAATTTAACATTGGAGAAATTTATTATGTGACCACCATCCCCCTTTGTCAATTTAATGAACAATGTTTGTTCATTTAATTTGGAGATTAACACATCAACTCTCTTTCAGTTCCCTCTAAAATGAAAAAAAGATTGTCCACAAATCTCTTGTAATAGTTTATTGAAAATTCTTGTTGTAAATCTTGGAATACCATAACTTCCCACCATGCCATAACTATGTTGGCATATGATGGAGCTGCCGATGACCTCATGGCTATCCTTCTTCTTTGTTTGTAATATCCCCCATTAAATATAAAAAGTTGTTGTTTAACAATTCTTATCATGCTGCACAAAAAAATAATTTTCCGTTTGTTTAAAAATGTGTTCACTGACAAAAAAGTTCTAACAACTGCAACCCCTTCTTCGTGGGGAATACAAGTATATAAAGATACTACATATAATGTAGCCATGATGCATTTTCTCCTACCAACTTCAAAAGTCTGGGAAAATTCTGTAATCTTATCCAGGAAATCCCATGAATCCTTTATGTATGTTGGTAACCCTTGTACTATGGGGTTTAAAATTGAGTCTACCCCCAAAGCCATCCCTTCTGTTATAGAGTGTGGTGTAGACACTACAGGTCTAAAAGGAGGTTTTGTTTTGTTCTTATGAATTTTGGGGATACCAAAAAAGTACCCCCACTTTAGATTTTTCAATGGAACAAAAATTATACATATCAAAATCCATTTCTTCATTCATTAATGCTTCATACAAAAAAGACTGAATATGCTTATAGCTCTTAAAAATGTCCCCCAATGACACTTTTGAATATTCATCTTCATTACTTAGCAATTCATACATACCAGTTTTATATTGTACATTCATCATAATAACAATGTTCCCCCTTTGTCACTTGTCATGAACCTTAAATCGTTATTACTTTTTAATTCATTCAATGCTGCTCTTTCCTTTTTGGTTAAATTATCATACCTTTTTTTGTTGTTACTAAACATTTCTTTTAAATATTTTAAACAGACCTCTTCAAAAACATTTATTGTATGATGTAACCTCTGGGTGAAGCAAACACCAGGAATTTACCACAGAAATTTTAACTTTAAGCTAAAACAACCAATACACACTCAGGCAACAAGATAGCTATTAAAATAGCTGTTTGGTTAAATGTTAAGAAAAAGCTCACAAAAAAAACAAATTTGACTAAATAAATAGGGTACTTAGCCACAACCAACTCGAAACCATGTCTTAGCACTAGGAGCGGCAAACAAGATCTGGGGGCTTGGGTGTAGTGCATCCTGGGATATAGGGGTTGGTCCAGCCAATCAGAGACTTTGTGCTAGTGTACCGGCCGAGTCGGAGCCGATTCTCGGCTCCGAGCCCATCAGTTTAGAATGTAGGTGAGATAGGATCGCCTTACATCCATACTTCAAAACATTCTGTTGTTCGTCAGTTAACACAGTGCCATTTAAATTAATGATGTTAAAGTCCTGACAAAAGTCACTTACTGTTCGTCTGTTGACATGTCCGAAGTTAGTTTTTCCCTAGTTCTTAACGACTTCATTATTACCGTTCTGCTGTTTAAAAAAACTTTTAGTCTAGTGCCCATTCCGTTTTTTGTCAAATTTATATTGGAAACTTTAGAACCGTCACTATCCAATCCTGCTGTCCTCTCTGTTTCTCCTTCTCTCACTTCTAAATCCTTGCCTCTCTGTATGGATGCATCTTTTAAAACTTCCGCTGGAAACATTTTTGTCAGCACAGCCTTGCTGTTTGACTGGCGGAATGAGCTGTTCTTCACTACACAAGTCCAAGTCTTTTTAAAGGTAGACTTGGAATTAGTCCCTTGTTGTACTGATCGTTTTTGGTGTTATTATTATTGTTGGAGTCAACAAAATCAAAAGCGGTGATATTTTCATAAGCGGTCACATCCCTTAACAGCTTATTGTGTTTACGGGAAATTACCTCGTTCTCATGTTTTTCTACTTCTTTCAGCATTTGTTCATACATAACTTCACATTCAAATTCTGTAGATAAAGGAGAGACTTCCTTAACTAACAAAAGGATATCTTCTTTTACTGAATCCCTTTTCCTTTTGTTGTTTTCTATCAACAACTGGAGCAATTTCAACCCAGCATCATTGAAGACATTTTTCAGCTCATCAAAAAATGGTTCATTTACTGTAATACCATTGGGACATTTGAAAAAACTCAGTCCCTTTGGCACTATCATCAGTTCTATACATCTCTCAAAGTATCTGCATTCTAAATCAAGAGATCTATATTTTTTCAACATTCTACATAATTTCTCACATTTATTGACATATTCTTCTGTCCTGACTCTATAATCGGCTCCACCAAATGAATCAAATTTGTTACTAAGTACAGAAGAAATGTCATTATAATGAATCTGACTCTGAGTTTTCTCACCAGTCCTTCCATTTACTGCAGACACTGTTCGAGTGGACATATCAATTACTGTGGCCCTTTCTTCATCTGAGCTCATAGGTGTCTCACCTTCACTACTCTTGGTGGTCACCAAGACCTTCAGGGTTTTTTGAATGTCAAAGAGGCCAATAAAACACATAATAACCCAGTGTCACTCATGGATGGTGTTGGATGCACAGATAAATCCAGCAGTGGATCCCTAACCTCGGCCATCAGGTTCACGTCTTCAAAACACCAAACAATCCATAGATGTAACCAGTAATAAACAAAACCAAATTCAAAAATACAGGCTCCCCAATGGTCAATAAAGGCTCGAAATGGTAACGTTTTTATTCTCTATATTGGAAGTTCGGAGGTTAGATCAAAGGGGTGGTGACTTCAAGAATTATCTTGAACAAAAAGAGATGTTTTGGCAGATTAAGTTACAGATTAAGTTACAGGCAGATAAAGCACTCAGAATAAATGAATCCATCAACATAAAATGTTTTTTGAAATATAGAAAATTGAAAGTTATGAAATGATTTTAGAGCACGGTGTTTTTAATTTTTTTTTTTTTAATGAAAGTTAGTTGGATAATTGTTTTATTGTACGGAAGGGGAATATACAAGGAGTAGTTTTAACACATTCAGTTGTTTTAGTTTTCTGATGAAGTCTGTTCAGATGAAAGTGTTGAATAAAGTATTGGTACTCTAAAGATTGAAGTTTCATACTTTACCATTTCAAGCCTTTATTGACCATTTGGGAAATCTGTATTTTTGTGATATCATTTTCTGTTGATGTATCTTCTTCAGTGTTCATTGAGTGAGGCTTTTATTTTGCAGTGTATTCAGTTTATGCCCCCCAGAACCTCAAGGGTAAAGTGCTATGGCTTAGAAATTTTGCATGGTGGCAGCTCTCACTTCTGGAGTATGTGTAAACCAGATATGACACCTTACATGTTGTGGCATTTCATTTAGAAATTGATGTAATATTCTGGAGGGTGAGGCCTGTGGCCCTCCTAATATATACCATGTGGGTCTCTGTAAAGTGCCTGTAGCCAGTATATATATAATGCTACACATACTTTAGATTCCACTGGGATGAGTTCTCCATGATTTCCCCAGGTTTACAGGTGATGGTGGTAGAGGCTACATATTTCCTCTAATGTATCCCTGTCCACCATGTAGCACCCTACAGTTCCTCTATCATGAAGTCCGTGATAACTAATCCTGATCTAAAGAGGCTTCTCCTTCTTGCAGAGGTCTGGCAGCAGCATCAGTAGCACCTTGCATTAAAGCCTGTCACACATACAGGTTAATAATGGAAGCAGCATTTGCTAACATGTTCTTCTAAGTTTGAGTTTATGGCTGTATTCCAGACAGTATTGGAATTAAGTCCAAGAGGAAGTGCAGCATGTAAATAACCATTTTATACATTCCTGAATCACTCTGCCATGTTAAATTGCTTCTTTAGCATATATTTCACCTACTTATGCTTTCATTAGCATATTCTGCCTCTTACCCTTGTTTTGATGGAAGGCACAGGATGCAGAGCTATTTAATGAATGCCAGTTAGCATGCAAGTAAAGTTATGAGTAAACAGGTGATTTTATTAATCATATTGTTCCTGTCTCTAGCTAAGAAGCTAATGAAAAATGTAAATCAAGTAGCATTTCCTCAGTTAATCAGGGGCGGCCTGTGCTATTGGACTGCCGGACTGCAACCCCCTCAGTTGTAAACAGCTGTAAAGAAAGTAAAAGAAATAAAAAAAAAATTAAAATTTGCGCGGATAAAAAAAATAAAAAATTCACTGACTTTGGCGCATGTGCACTAGTCCAGACTGCTGCTGAGACAGTCTGGAGAATGCGCAGACTGCCTCAGCAGCAGTCCGGACTGGGAAACATGTCAGAGCAGAGATCCCAGAAGTCTATGCAGTTTTAACTGCATAGACTGTCACTGGAAAAAGATCGGACCCGGACTGCAACGTCGGCAGGCTGGAGTCTCGTCGGGGATCTCGCGTGGTGGATGTGCTCCAGGAGTCTCGTCGGGGGATCTCGCGTGGTGGTGTCACTATGGATTTAATGGACCAAGGGATTTGGAGTTAATGGTGTCGCTATAGATTGGATCTCGTGGCCCGGATTTGGAGTCGCTATGGATGGGGATCTACTGAAGGGCTTGTGTGTTGCTCCAGGTAAGAGGGACAGCTATGGATGTAATGAAGTGTGTGTATGTGTGTGTGTGTGTGTGCGTGTGCGTGTGTGTGTGTATGTGTGTGTGTGTGTGTGTGTGTGTGTGTGTGTGTGTGTGTGTGTGTGTGTGTGTGTGTGTGTGTGTGTATGTGTGTGTGTGTTTGTGTGTGTGTGGGGGGGTGTAGCCCTTTACAAAAATGCTTTAACAGTACCACAGTGTATGTTTTGAAATTCACTGTACTTCCTTTTAACAAATGCCTTTTATTTGTTGAAGTTGTTAGATTCACATTTACATGTCTTACACTTATGAGAGAGAGCTAAACTGGTATGTTCTCATGGTGACAGTCCTACAGCAAAAATGACAGGTGCAAAACTGCATTGTTTTAAAAAGACAATGAAACAGGTAAAAAGGAAAAATTAATTTTACCCATTCTGAAAGAGAGACTGAGAAAGCTGAGTGTAGCTATGTCATTTTCTTCACTAGATGCTGTGAGGGGACTGGGGCAGATAGCCTTTTATTTTGGGAGCAGTACCTTGCTTGCTGTTTGCCAGACAATGCCTTGATAAACTAGCATTTTAAACTCCAACTACTCCTAAAATGTTTCAGAGGAGAACATTACAAGGCCTGCCTATGTTTATAGATGACATTTTAATATGAGAAAGCACTAAGGATGAACATGGTGCATGTTGTAGAAGTCCCTCACGTAAGCCTGAATTTGCAAGACTGAAATTAAATAAGTAGAATTCTTGGACAGAAGCAGCTTAGCTTTTTGAGATATTGAACTAATAAATCTAAGGCTAGGTCAAACCCAAATGATGTGGAAACTATTACGCAGCTCAATCAACCAGAGAATCTTCAAATGTTGAATGGAGTTCTTGGCACGGTAGGATATTTTGAGAAATGCATCTGTTGTGCAATGGGACAGCCATTGTATGATCTGTTAAAGAATTGATTTAGGAGCATATTTAGCAGTGCTTGCTACATCTAAACACTTCAAGGAACTGTTAACTACACCAGTCTTTACTTAGTATGGCATTACCAAACAATTTCAGTCGATGTTAGCAGTTATGCAATATAGTGTAACTGCGTGTAGAAGAGGTGAAGCTAGTGGCATGACAGTGCAGAAGATGAAGTGTAAAAAGTATGCTAGACTAAAAAAGAATGTTTGAAGCTTGTTTGAAGTGTGTTTAAAGCTCTGAGAAATTTAAAAAATTCTCTTTGAGATAGGGTGAACAACATACCTCTCAACTGCATGGATTTTCTTGGACTGTCAAGACTTCTGGTCCATATTTTGGTCTATTTCTCATAAAAGTGTGGTTTGTGGTAAACTATTGGCAAATCATGGAGGACTGAAGTCAGAAAATAATGGTAAACATTTGAGTTATAGACATTATACCCTTCAGAAAATTCACATTAATGCAAAACATATTATTCTATCAACTTTCAAAGTTTGTAATAGCAATATTTAAAAAAAGTGTCCCTATTGTTGTTGCCTTTGTCCTCTCATTATTTATGGCTTTGTCCAGATTTCTTGCTCTTAGAGGTTTCAAGGTATGGTGAACAACTGAAGTTTTTCATGGCCAGGGGGCAGTATTTCCTTTAATGAACAGCAATTACTTAAATAATGCCCCATTTAGGTTGCCAGCGAATTAATGCTCCTTTACATTGTCAGAGAATTTTTATACAATTTATGACGTGCTTGAAGAATGCAACCTCTGGTCTTCCCTAAAAAGAGGCCTTTGGCCTAATGGAACTACCCCAGTGAACCAAGTGTAAGAATAAATAAATAATTCCTAAACTGGTTAGCAGTATGTCTAATAGTCTTTTGCCGAGCAATACATCTCAGTCATAGAGTGCTTCAGCAGTTCCTAGTATTGCAGAAGGCCCAAAGCCTGCAAAGGGATTTAACCATTCTGGTAAAATCTTAGGTAAAAATTATACACATGGTAAATGCTTAAAGGATTTCTTTTATCAAAGAGAGGATGTTATATGCAGGCATATCCACAGTGATGTCTGTAGCTAGCAGTGAGAAGAAAGTACTTTTTCCCTGCTATAGCAAATTAGTGTTTTGCTAGAAACTAAACAAGATGGGCACATGCAAAAACTAAAATAGACTATAGTATGCCATGTGGTGATATTCTGTAATAATTTTTTGGCTGCCTAGCAACACTGTGGCATAGACGGATAAAGACTTGACTACAGCCCAGGAAAGTAGAGTTTGATTAATTGCTCTCATGTTTGTGGTGCTGGCAGGGAAAGATGGGGTGCCCATCCTGAGGAGGAGGGCATGTACTTGGGAACACCTTGCCACTGATCCTTGGCACAGAGTGGGGGTGTTTTTCTTAAGGGAGATCAGTTTAAGGCACTGAATTGTTGTAGTTGCAGGATGAAATGCCAGCATGTTCTACTGCATGTTTATTCCTGGATATTAATGGGTGTGTTTGGTGTGGTGGGCATTGGGGCACTGGCAGATGGATATTAATGGGTGTATGTCAGGGTGGGGGCATTGGGGCATTGGTAGAAATCACTCCTTGGCAACAATATGATGCTGCACCATGAGCCTCAATCTCTTCAATTGCCCAGACCATGGGTCATGAGAATGTCTGGGGGAGGTAAGGAGTGTCTGCTAAAGCAGACGGATGAGAAGAGACCCTGGTGGCAGTTAATGGTCAGTCATGAGTTCTTAGCTACTTGCTTGATATTACTAAATGATGTGAATTTCACCTTTTGTCTCTAATGGCAAAAGTTCAGACAAGATGTGCAAGTCAGAAAGAAAGTTTCTTACGTTACATTCATTTTCTGGAATTGGTTGGTAGGACTATTGCATACTAATAAAAATGCTGGAATTTAAAACAAAGACAACCCTTGTATAGAGGGAGGGCTAAATCAGAATCTTAGCTCTGGTCATGAGTCCACATTTCCTTAGTATCATTATATATCTAATATTTTGTGTGTGTGTGTGCCCCAGTTGCTAACTGGTGGCTAGAACAAACTCATGGTTGTGTATACCTCAGGCTTGAACCCTGTACCTTGTATGCAGGTGTTAAGGACCTGAATTCCCTACCCACCACCATTTGTAACAAAAGAAATTGCAGATTTTTGCCTCATATTTGATCTGATCTGTTCCTCATAATATCTGTGGTTTCTAAATACTGCACTGCATGATATTTGATGGTGCAGTGGGAGCATTGTTGCCTCACAGCTGCAGGTTCTCAGGTTTGATTCTTGGCTGGGGTGCCTTCTATGTGGGTCTGCATGTTTTCCCTGTGTTTGTGTGGGTTTGCTTTTGTGCCCTCCCATGTTACAAAGACATGTCTACATTATTTCTTCCTGGGCCTCTGCTGAAAATTGTTTTTTTGTTCCAAGTCAGACTGCCCTGATTAACAAATGTTAAATAAAATTGACAGGCATTTGAATTTCAGACTTCAGGTTTCTGAATGTTTGATTCCTTAGATATTTGATGGTGCAGTGGTAGCATTGTTGCCTCACAGTTTTTTCTGGTTTGATTCTTGGCTGGGATGTCTTCTGTGTGGAGTTTGCATCTCATCCCTGTGTTTGTGTGGATTTGTTCTGGTGTCCTGCCATTTTACAAACATGTGTCTGCAGTATTTCTCCCTGGGCCTCTGCTGAAAATTGTTTTTGTTCCATCAGAAGTAAAATTGACAGGCATTTGAATTTCAGACTTCATATTCTTCAGAAAATACATGCAACACAACCTTTTATTACATAGTAACACAACATTTTATTCTAGCAATTTTCTAAGTTTACAAGATGAATATTTGAAATTTGTCCTTATTTTTGGGACTGTATTACCCCATTATTGGCTTTGTCCAGGTTTTTTGTGCTAAGGCTGACAGCTATGGCAAGAACTGAATTCATTGAATATGTTTGAGGGATGTATTCCCTCATTACTGGGTTTGTCCAGGTGTTTTGTGCTAAGAGGTTGACAGCTATGGTGAGAACTGAATTCATTAAATGATAGCCATTTAAGTTTCAGTCTTCCACTCTTTCACAAAGCAGCTGATTTGGCGTAGTGGTATGTTGCTTTGACTGTTTTGCACAGGGACTTTGGCAGTAAAATGTATGGTGGTAACACAGCATTTTTCTTTCACAAAGCAGGTGATTTGGCATAGTGGTATGTTGCTCTGACTGTTTTGCACAGGGGCATTGGTAGTAAAATGTATGGTGGTAACACATCATTTTTCTTTCACAAAGCAGCTGATTTGGCATAGTGGTATGTTGCTCTGACTCTTTTGCACAGCAACCTTCGCAGTAAAATTTATGGTGGTAACACGGCATTTTATTCTAGCAACTTTCCAAGATTATACAAGCAATGTTTAATGTGTCCCTGGTTTTTGGACTTTTGACACCCCCCCCCAATAAATTTGGCTTTTTCCAGATTTTTTGTGCTGCAAAGTTGAGATGCAGTTGAGTATTGAGTAGATTTTACAAGGAGCTGAGAGCTGCAGGGGAAGATAAGTTTAGTGCTGCTTATGCTGAGCTAGTTTGCGTTGTTTATAGCACAACAGGTTGTGTACTTGCTTTTGATGCAGAAGGTTGTTGGTTCTACTCCCACAAGGGGGTGAATGCTGCTGTACTGAAAAAGTTAAGATACTAACTATGAGCCTGTTATCAGTTTGCCATCCATTTCCTATTGCAATATTACTAGATTATCATTTTTAATGTAATATAGGCAATTTTTTCCTCAGGGGCATCAGACACTTTATTTTTCGATGAAACCATGAAATATAAAGGTGTTTGCTAGCAGCAACCTCTTCATTAGTTACAGATTTATTTAATGTGGAATTATTTAGATGACTTTTTTACTTCTTCAGAGATTGTGCATATTTACTGATAATGGTGGACTGTAGAATTGTGCATATCTACTGATAATGGTGGACTGTAGAAGTTTGAGTAGACTTTTATGATGGAAATATTCTGAACTGGGCAGTTTTGTCATTATGGGTGCATGCATTTTGTTTCATTGTTTACTGGAAAGATGTTCTGAATTGGGCACTTTTGTCATTATTGGTGCATGCGTTTTGTTTCATAGTTTACTGGAAAAATGTTTAAAACAATAGGAAGGTGTATCAAAGAGAACATGTATGTTTCATATGCAAGGGGCCTATGATTTGAAAACAGCCCAGAATTAATCTTTATCTGCCACTGGTAAAATGTACTTTCTTTGAATGTGGGTTTCAATGCTGTTTCAATGAATGTGAGCTTCAAGGGCAGAGAAGTTGTAATGCTAAGTTTGTTTAGCAGATGTTTTAGTGTTTGTGCTGTAAAATGCAAAATAAAACTTTCAAATGAAGTCAAAATCATCATAGAAGTAAATCAGTATGTACATTAGTGTTTATGGTAAATGGAGTAAAATAGCCAAGTAATGGATCATTGGAATGGCTGCAGGGTGAGGCCCCATTTGACCATGATTTTGTGAGGGGGAAGGGCAGCAAACTTAAAGACAGCCCCAGCTGAACTATACCTCCCAACTGTCCAGATTTTCAAAGAATGAATAGATTTTTGCTTCTTATTTTTGGTTTGTTCCTCATAAAATTTGCGGTTTTCTGGCAAATCATTTAGGAATTAAGTCACTAAATAATGACACACCGAGTTTCAGACTTCATAACCTTCAGAAAAATGCATGCTAAAGTAATACCTGTTGTTCTATCAACTGTCTCAGTTTATACAAGAGCAATTTTTAGTACTGTTTATATGTTCCCCCAATATATTTGGCCTTGACCAGATTTATTGCATTAATAGGTTGAGAGGTACATGCAAATAAATTGCTTTATAGAATTATGCATAGCCAAACCTCTCAACTGTCCCTGATTTTGGCTCAAAATGTTGCTCTTCCCCCTAATAATCCCTCCGCAAAATAGCAATTTTGGAAGAAAACATGGAGGATTTACAATTAAGAAATAACTGTAATAATCAGAGTTATAGATTACTTTTATTTCAGAAATGCATGTAGATTCTTTTATTTTGTCAGCTGCTCAAGTTAGCAGTACTAATATTAAAGTGTCCCTTCTTTGACAGGTTCCCAGCTGTATTGTGTGGCTATTTTATATTTTTACATCACATTTTTGGTCCATTTTTCATAAAATTGTGTTTTTTTTTGGCAAATTAGTAACAAATCATTAAAGATTGATGTTAGAAAATAATGACAGGCATTTGAGTTTCAGATTGCATACCATTCAGAAAATTCATACTAATGCAAGACCTATTATATTATCTTTCTAAGTTTATAAGAGCATTATTTAAAAATTGTCCTTATTTTTGGGCCTTTGTCCCACTTCTTTGTATGGCTTTGTTCAGATTTCTTGCTCTGAGGTTGAGAGGTATGACAAATGTGTCAGGGCTATCACAGTCAGCCAGAGACATTTCAAATTGTGACATACTTGTTGCACCCCACTCCCCCATGTAGTGACTCTGGATGTGTCGAAGCAAGGCAAGGAGTAGTTATGCAGTGTAAATGTGCAGAGTACCCCCCCCCATCCAAGGTAGACACAAGTACTAGAGTGGCTTTTCATCTGTCCTTGATTTTTGTAGAATGGTCTGGTTTCTGTCATATTTTTTGTAGTGTTGATTTATGCTTATTACTCAAAGTGCCTGTTACTCTGTGTTTAAGTAGCAATACTTTAATGACCATCAGGTAAGCTTGGCTGAGATCATGCAAGTAAGCTTTAATAAGCATACTGTTAAAGAATTGCCAACATTGAAAGTTTTTCTGTTGGTGCCATGTAGAGAATACTTAACTAGATAATGTATAAACCTTTGGTATTGAAATGCATATGACAGTATTTGTAATAAAGGACAGGATTATATTATTTTAAGAAGCTCACTACACTTGGAGACTTCCAGTCATCTCTGCAGGCTTTACCCGTAAACTAAACAGAATGTCAATCATGTGGTCCATAACTTGTACAGTAATCCTTTTAAGCAATGTATCTTGCGCTTATTTCTTGTTTGCTTTTCATTTTTTACTTTGACCATGTTTTCCCCATGAAGCAAGTAGATAGTTGTCAGCTAGCAGGTCTTTATTTGGATAAGAAACATTTTTACAAGTGGGGGCATCAGAGATTTCTACTTTCAGCATGTTACTTGGTACTTTAATAAAGCTGAATATAAATTATAATTAA
>NC_056727.1:1164385828-1164428328 GCF_019279795.1 Protopterus annectens
AGTTGCCCCATATTGGAAAGGACCTGCTCCCAGATGTTATCAACCCTTGTTTTTGTAGGGATTATCTGGTCCAGAAAATTTGCATTGATGAAGTCCAGAAGTTTATGAGCACCCATATTTGAACTTCCATTAAGACATTTACTTAACAGAGATGTTGTTGAAGTCTCCTAGGAGAATGGTGTTTAGTTTCATCCATAAGGACTCCAAATTAATTAGATAGGAGGTAGGGATTGAGTGGCCTATAGTTAGCTATGATGTTAGATAGGAGTTATGGAGTGAATATTCCATAGTAAGTGATGATGTTAAAAAAGCGGTATGGACTGAGTGTGCCATAGTTAGCTATGATGTTAGACAGGAGAAATGGACTGAGTATTCAATAGTAAGCGATGATGTTAGATAGGAGGTATGGACCGAGTGTTCTATAGTTACCTATGATATGATAAGGGGTATTATTATTAAGATGTGGAGGAGTTCTTAGTTTTTATCTCATTTAACAAGTCTGGAGGTGAAAGGTTTTCTTAACAATGTAGAAACACTATTGTCTTTATTGTCTTCATCTAGTGTGGTGGCCATGAATATGTGGTAGGCACTTATAGGGTCATAGGTTCATAGGGCTGTACTAGGCCAACGGCCCTGGAGGCTTTACAAGCCTAGCCCATAGAAGTGCCCTGGCATCATGCCGCCATTAGTTCCTAGTGCTTCTATCAAGTAGAGCTACTGGACTGATCCCGGGGTGAACTTTCTATTTCCTATCCACTCATCAAGATTTCTCTTGAAAAGGGCCAGTGAGGTGCTCTCCTTGACATGTATGGGAAGTCTATTCCAGAGCATGGGCAGTCTCTGGGTTATGAACCTGTTCCTCCAGCATGTTCTGTTGATTGTGGTAATGAGGTTGAGGTCCCTGAAGCGTGTGTTGTGGAGGGATTGGGATTTCTTTAGGTGTAACATTTCTAACAGGGCTGGGTCAGACATGGCTTTGTATGTCAAGCAGAGTTCACCTCTTAGTAGACGATATGAGACAGAGAATAGCTGGAGCTTTTTGAGTCTGTCCATGTAGGCCATGTGTTTAAGGCCTAGGATCCTCTTTGTGGGGTACTTTTGTGGCCTTTCCAGCTGCTGAAGTTGTTTAGTGAGGTACATACCAAATGGGGCATTATACTCAATGATTGGTCTAATAAGGGAAGAGCAGAGAGAGATGATGACCTCTTTCTTTCTGGATGCAAAACCCTTGATAATGAGATTTGTCACATAGAAGGACTTTCTGACCACAGTAGCAATGTTCTGGTTGAAGGAGAGGTTGCTGTCAACCTGTCTCCCCAGATCTCTTATAATGACTTCAGTGTTCAGTGGGCTGCCATCCATGTGGTAATTAGTGGTAACTGAGTTTTTCCCAAAGGGAATGATGACGCATTTTTTGGTATTAAGCTTAAGGCCATGGTTTCGACACCAGCCTCTGCTCTCACTGAGGTCTTTCTTCAGGATGTCTACAGCACTTGGCAAGTTAATAATGGCTCCCAGTTTGCAATTGTCAGTGAACTTGGTCAGCCAGAGTCCCTCTGTGTTGGCCGGGACTTCTGAGAAGTAGATGCCAAACAGGAGAGGACCCAGGACCGATCACTGTGGGACTCCACTTGTGACTGGTCAGCAGTTTGACTTGGAGTCTGCTACTTTCACACTGTGGGTTCTATCTGTGAGCCAGTTTGCAACCCACCTAGTGATATAGGGGTCGATGCCTGATTTGGTGAGCCTATCAATAATGTCTGAGTGGGGAATGGTATCAAAGGCCTTGGCCAGATTGCCCTGATCCACAGCTCTTGTGACTGACTCAGAGAAGTCAACCAGGTTTAGCAGGCATGATCTACCCTTCACAAAACCAAATTATGTGGGATCCAGAGTTTGGAGATTCCATATCCTTGTTAATTAGGTCCATAATGGTGTGCTCCATAGCCTTACATATCAGACTCATCAGGCTAATGGGACAATAATTCCCAGGGTCTGTAATCGCTCCCCCTTTATAGAGAGGGATGACTGTAGCAGTGCACCATTCTGTAGGGACAAAGCCTGAGGTGAGGCTGTGATTGGGGGCACACAGGTGTGGTGCCAGTTCACTTTGTAGTTCATGTAGAACACAGCCAGGGATATTGTTGGGTCCCACAGAAGCTGTATTCTTGGCCTTCAAAAATGCAGCTTTAACCTGTGCTGCAGTAATGCTGAGTGCCTGGCATTCTTCCAGTATTGTGATTGGCCCTTTGGGGGGGAGAGAGGAATAAAGGTGGCAATTAATCTGTCGGCCAGTATGTTGGCAATATCTGTTGGCTCAGTATAGGAGGTACCATTGTGCAGTAACTCAGAGCAAATCTGGGTATTGCCGTGGAGATTCTTGATATAACTGTAGAAGGCTTTGTGGTTGTTTTTAGTGTCTGCTGCAATTCTGCATCCATAGCTAGCTTTAGAGGTTTTGATGAGGGATCTCAATTTTTTGTTGAGGCTAATAAGGGAGTTTTTCCAGTCTTGGGACTTCACCTTTTTCTGCAACAGTTTCTTCCTTCTGTTTGTTAATGGCAGGGGAACACCAGATTGGCTTCCTTTTTTTGGAGGAGAATGTCTTGGTTCTGTTGGGTATGGCTAGTTCCACGCATTTATGTACGTGTTCATACAGTGCATTGGTGTATGATTCGGCAGTCATGCACCTATTTTCCATTTGCATGGGTGTTGTGAAGTTAGCCACCTCTGTTTTTAGGAGCCCAAAGTCAGCTTTGGAGAAGTTTTTCATGGTGGTTACCTTTGCTGGTGGTGTGGGTGAGATGTGGATTTCCATGGTAATTAGTTTGTGACTGGATCTAACCAGAGAGGAGTTTACTACTGGTGTTGAGCAATGGTTGACCATGTTAGTAATAACCAGGTCAAGGATGTTACTTCCTCTAGTGGGGGTAAGAATGAGCTGGTCCAGCGCATTGGAATGAATGAATTCCAGGAAGTATTGAGCAAGTGTATTAGTGCATGAGTAGTTTTCCCAATTGATTGCGGTCATTGGTCTTGAACCAGGTTTCCACTGACAATGCATAGATCAATGATTTTCAGGGTAACAGGTGCTTGTAGGGAATGAATATTTTTGTTTGTTTGTTTGTTTGATTTTTAGGCTGCTGTTATTGAGCAGCAATACTTTTATGTCATTTGATTCTGTTTTGCCAGGTTATAAGCTTTGGAAGGCCAGCATTGCCAATAAAAAGCACTGGTGGAAGGACAACAGTTTAGCCAATATCTGAAAGTCTTGGAGGAATAAGTGTAGACCAT
The DNA here is from genome assembly GCF_019279795.1 of Protopterus annectens. Lineage (NCBI taxonomy): Eukaryota > Metazoa > Chordata > Ceratodontiformes > Protopteridae > Protopterus > Protopterus annectens. The sequence goes on from NC_056727.1 coordinate 1,164,389,123, forward strand.
CCATGGCAAAGCAGTTAAGACTATCTACCATTTCCTCCCAGACTGATATATAATGTACACCCTCAGAATAACATCAGGAACTAAGGCAGTTGTTGAAGTTAATAATCTTTAATCCATATTGTAGCATCATTCTTGGTGATGGTAGAATGCTTCCAGGGTGGTATATCTCAAGTAATTTAATCTAATGTGCATTGTGACTGTACTATATCTGTACTGTGATGCAGGGATTTGAGTGCATGTATGATATGGTGAATCCTGGCACCTGATAGGAAATGAGCATGACACTCAGCTTTTTGCATAGCTTGGTGAATGATGCATTGATGTGGTACACTATGGAGTCATGTATGACTAGGATATTGGACTGTGTGAGGATTTGCCTTATGGGTTTTTGATCTGAAAAAATGGGACTAAAAGATATATGCTTCATGGTGGGTGCTGATGGTGTTATGTATTTAGGAGGTTGCTGAGGGTGCTTGTTTCTTAGATCACATTTAGGGGCCCTTTGTGGGTTAGGTAAGTTACTTTCACATGACTCAGTTTCAGTATATCTATGCTTTTGGTCTGAGCTATGGGTGATTGTTTTAGTGTGGTGTTATGTGATATTGACAACCTGCTTCTTGTTTAGTGTGGCTTTCTGTGAGGACTTTTTCTTCAGTAATATTATGTAACTACATCTTTCACATACTGTGTTAGTTTAAGTACAAGACAGTTATCAGTAAACATAAGGCAATTGCTGTATTGTCTCAGAAAGCTCATTTCAACCAATCTGGCTACAGAAGCAACTGGAATGTACAAATCCATGGTTTCAGATTATTATTAGTGTATCTCCTTCTTCTTTTCCTGGTTAGGGGTTGCCACAGCAGATCACCTGTCTGCTCATGATTGGCAGTGGAGTTTTATGGTGCCAAGTTGCCAGTCCAGCACCCGACCTTCCACAGAAGGCACACACATGCACACACTCACATCTAGGGACAATTTAGAGTGCCCAGCCCACCTACAGCATGTCTTTGGAAGGAAACCAGGAGCATCCAGAGGAAACCCACACGACCACAGGGAGGACATGCAGACTCCACATAGAAGGCACCCCAGCTGAGGATCGAACCAGTGAGCCTCTTGCTTTGAGGCAGCAATGCTAACCGCTGCACCACAGCGGCTGCCCTAGATTATTACTAGTGTGTCTAAAGGGGGAATAATGCCTATAAGGTTAATAGTTGATTAACTGGAGTACTGTCTGTCTAAAAGAACAATATGAGTCTACATACGAATATTGATGCACATCTTAGTACAATACAGAGACTCTTCATGCAACCACAATGGAAAGCATTTCGCTTGTAGTTGAGGTATAGATTTGGGATATACTATTAAATGTATTTACAGAGAATTTGGTTTGAGCACCAATACAGGGTAGGTAGTAAATAATTGTATAGACAAGCTATGCGATTGCCTTTAGAAGTGCAGCGATGCATCATTTGACTATAAAAGCAAATTCTGGAAACATCTTCAACAGAAAAAGTTGATCCCCTGTTTAAATGCTAGTACAGAATTTATATTGCTTATCCTGAATCTGAAGATCAATTGTCAACAGAGTATACATGATAGGGTAATTTCCAAGGAACATGAAGAGTGTCATCCTTCTATACCTGGAACATAACCTTCTTATCACTTTAAAACAGAAGAAAACATACAACTCTAATTTGCCAGTAAATATGTACTGCCCTTTCTCATCATCTTGACAACTGGAATAAGCCACTGCCTCCCATTTCCCCTTGTCTGGCTCTTCCTCAACCTTTGCCCCTGATTAAACTTGGGCCTTCTGGGTTGTAGTAAGAACTTTAACCCTCTATGCCACTGAGCTGGGCTTAAAGAAAACTAATATGTAGGTTTGCTTGATTATAGACGTTCTCCATTACAACCACAAGTGTTTTCAGCTTATCAGTTGTTGATGAAGATTAGAATAAAATCAAAGTCACACATTCCATCAGTGTTGTGAAATCAGAGCACATACCAAATGTAAACTGAATATGGTAAACATATCAACTAAAGTAGTGGTGCAGCGGTAGCGTTGTCGCCTCACAGCAAGAGGTTCTACTATTCGATTCTTGCCTGGAGCGCCTTCTGTGTGGAGTCTGCATGTCCTCCCTGTGGTTGAGTGGCATTTGAATGACATGCGTAGAATAGACATGCCTTCGTTGAAGGTTGGGCATCAAGCTGGCACCTCGGCACCATAAAAATCTACTGCCAGTCATTAGTGGACCGGAGTTCCGCTGTGGCGACCCCTAACCTGGAAAAGCCAAAAGAAAAACAACATCAACTAAAGTAGACATTCCACTATGAAAAATCAGCCAGAGTAACAGCTATAATTTAATCACAAGAAGTTATGATGATCCAGAACTTTCATGACAAACAGTTAGAGTAACAAGAAGCTCTGGTCATCTGACAGTTGGTGTACAGGATCATGACTAGGAATTATTAATATGCTACCTCCTGTAATGCATTGTTTAATTTCGTCAGCCTACAATTGCCTACTTTGTAACCTTGAGTAAATGACTTAATCACACAGTATTGAAGAGTAATTGGGAAACTGGGCTAGAGTCCTACATCTCCTGGACTGCAAGCCTAGCAATTACCTATCAAACAGACTGACACTACAAGATTCTACATCACTTCTCTACAGACTGACAACAACTGAGGTGCATAGTAGAAGACACCTACACAAGACAGGACTGTTTTCAATGGCAAGATATTATGGAAAGATGAAGCATGTTTGACAGTGATTTGTCCAATGGACAAAACTTCAAAGTCTCTACATCAGTAGAAGCTGCTTTTCAGCAGTATTAGACTACAGTACTCAAGTAATCATTTCTCTCCACTGCTGTGTGACTGTGGAGTTGGTATACATAAGTTGGGGTGAGGAACTCCCCCACATTAAGGGTGCAGGAGGCTTAACTTACTGCAAACACCTTGTTGGGTTAATTTCCATGATACTTTTTTGGGGGGATTGTTAATTAGATTCATGTTATTTGATGAATCATCATGCATGTGATGTGATATACAAATGAAGAGATCTTACAGAAGGACACTAAAATCTGCACTACACAAATATATTTTAGAGAGACTACTTCTAATTTAAAGAACTGTTATGAATGTATGAATGTGATGTTTTAGCAGCCAGTGGCACTCCTGTATTCCCTGATGTTAATAGTATGCCAAATAATGACTTTGAAGTAGCTAGCATAGAGTCTGCATGTCCTCCCTGTGGTCGCGTGGGTTTCCTCCGGGTGCTCCGGTTTCCTCCCACATCCCAAAGACATGCAATAGGTGGATTGGACACTCTAAATTGGCCCTAGGTGTGAGTGTGTGCATGTGTGTGCCTTCTGTGGAAGGTTGGGTGCCGGGCTGGCAACTTGACACCATAAAACTCCACTGCCAATCATGAGCAGACAGATGATCTGCTGTGGTGACCCCTAACTGGGAAAAGCCGAAAGAAGAAGAAGAAGAAGTAGCTAGCATAGCTTTAGCACTAGCTATGACTTTATCCACCAAACATGACTGCAAAATATCCAGTAGAAAGCCTGTTAAGACAATGTGTGTGTGTGTGTGTGTGTGTGTGTGTGTGTGTGTGTGTGTGTGTGTGTGTGTGTGTGTGTGTGTGTATGTCTTTCGGCTTTTCCCGGTTAGGGGTCGCCACAGCAGAACTCCGGTCCGCTAATGATTGGCAGTTGATTTTTACATGCTGAGTTGCCAGCCCTAACGCACAACCTTCAACAAAGGTACGCCCATTCACACATGTCTCCACGCAGAAGACGCTCTAGCTGAGAGTCGAACTGGACAGCGTCTTACTGTGAGGCTGTTAAGACAATACAAACATGAAAAGGCTATTCTAGTTGTTATGAGAGTAAAGACTGATATCTACACTTACTTCACGTAATTTTACGTATGTGTATTATCTAAAAGTGATGATTTGTCATATAGCTTGCTGTAGGATTAAAAATCATGGAACGTATTTCATACATAGCTCTCAACGTTTTTGGAAAAAAATCAAGAACAAAATCAAATAAAATGGGGGACAGGAGTAAAGGCCCAACATTAGGAAAAAAATACATATTTCTTCATTTCACTTAAAAAGTTAATAAAATAACAGATTTTGCATCTGCATTCATTTTCTCAATAAAGAAATATATGAAAGACTAATGTCTGTCATGACCGAATTAGTATAATCCTAAGTGATTTACCATTAAATCAAAATGTATACAAGGAAGAGGTAAAAAGAAATATGAGATAGAATGAGAGACTTTCTACAAAATCAGGTGCAGTTGAAAGACATGCCCCGGGATTCATGAAGCTCAGCGCAAGGCCGGCGTTAGGCTTGCGCCGACCGTGTGGCGTGAGGATGGCGGAGTAGCACCAAATGCATTGTAATGAAGGCACGCTGCTGACACAGCCACATACACAGGAAAGGAGCGCGAGTGCATAGGGCGTGTCAAAGTGCCACACGGAGGCGTGGAAATGGCAGCTGTTGATGTGCAACCTAAAATGCTTGCATATAACAGGTTGCAAGATAGTAACCACATCAGTGTCCCTGGGGACTGAAACGTATGCAAAGCATGCAAGAAAGTACCTACGAACACAAAGTGACAAAGCAAATAGAAATGCATGGTAGGGAATAACGGGCCCCTATCCCACGAACAAATGACATGGAAGACCGTGTGGCCGTAGTCCAACACAGTGTAGATAGCCATACCAAGTGGAAGTGAAACGCATCATATGTTAGCGATCCACCAGTAGGTACGTCCAGCACAATGGTGAGGGTCACCAGCTGACCCATAATGTGAGGGAGGGTACACAGCTGGGCAGATGTGTCCATAACAAAATACACAAGAAATGTAGATATCTAGCGACCGTACGTCCGAATTATATCCCACGAGGCATGCAATAGTCACATACAAAAGGTATGTCCGTATTTCACATACCAAATGTGATAGGAAATAGAATAAGCATGTAAATAAAACAGAAGGAGCATGCAAACAGCCACAACAATAAGGACACATGTAGGCTGAAAGGAACAGTATTATCCGTACCGTCGACTAGGATTACCACCTTTCCCACTTTGCGAGCGACAGTCCCTCTTTGGGCAGTTGTGTCCCGACAAAAACCTGTAACAATGGCAAATGTCCTGAGATTATAGGACAAAATTATTCCCTATATGTTATGTAATAGTTGCATTAAACAGGTTCTCTGTATCTAAATTACATAAATGCTATAAGAAACAGAATAAGCAACTGAACTGCTACAAGAATAAGCTTTTATATAGGCAAGACGTCTAAGTTCTATCCTGTGTACTGCCGTAGGTATGTGTCGGCCTGTAAAATGTGATGTGTGCACCAAAAATGTCCCACTTTGGCCATTTGAAAAGGTGGCAACCCTACCGTCGACTGTGGGGAGGTGTTGTCCACTACAGTCGAATATGTGTACGGAATATATCCCATCCTGGACATAGGAAAAGGTGGCATCCTACCAATGAGTACAACAGGCCGCCAAAATCCGGAAGTCAGAGGTACAAGCCGACCTTGTCAGGATGTGTCACAGTCGAATGGGTAGTACCCGGGTATACCAAACATATAATGAAAGAGAAGTACAGGCGTGTACCTATGTGCGTGAGGTATAGCATGTGGAAAGCAAACATGGCAGGGTAGTCCACACAACCATACAGGTACCAGACACATGTAGGGTATTCAATGTGTCACTCTGGCTGTGTCATCGGCCAACAACCAAAGCACAGATGTATGGGGTGTGAGGAATCTGTGTGTTTGGGGTGGATGGATAATGGTACAATCCAATAAAATAGTATGGACACCAAAAAAACAGGAAACCAAAATTCAAGCAATCCAAATCAAGCCAAACCAAAAACGTATGTTTTTATAAAAATAAATTTACGTTCAGGTTATTAACATTTTGAGACGTTTTTGGCTTGATTTGGATTGCTTGAATTTTGGTTTCCTGGTTTAATGGTAAAATCCTCCAAGGTGATATTGTGTCGTATGCAGAATAGGTGAACCGGAGTTGTATGAGGGAGCAGCGGGTGAAGCTGAAAGAAACACAAACACATGTATAAACAGCTGCAATACAACCAGACAGGCCATACTGTAGAACACAATCCCACAAACAGATGAATATTGAAATGTGCGATACAAATGTATAGATATGTCACCGGCACATACCCACAGAATGGTCCTGATGAAACTGGCCATAACAAATGCAACACACCTGGATGGAACTGGCCATAACAAATGCAACACACCTGGATGCATAATGGACTACACAGCATCCCCTCCACATCACACAACCCGCTCCCGTCCCTGAACGTCCACCAAATCCAGCTGTACTAGGCCCACTGGTGTGGTGCAGCCACAGCTACACATAGTGACCACTATGCATATGTAGTAGGTAGTGTCACCCTAGGTGGTTGCAGGATTGCACACGACCTCAGCACATTTTCGTAACTCCAAAACGATGTTCGGTATACCTCTTGTTGTGGACCGGTACAATTCTTGTATATCCCTCATGGGATACGTAACTTGTGTAAACATTAGAACAGAAGACACGAAGTCCAGTCCTGTAGATATCTGGATAGAAGTTGGAATGTGCATTAGAGGTGTATGACACTGTCCAGCCCTAAGTGGCCATGCATAACCTACTACCCAGGATCAAGCACTTGCCCATGACGCACGTGTCCCGACACGAATAAGCGGAAATATATTGCACACATTCGCATAGTGGCAAATGGTATAAGGATGATGAAGGCACTGACATAAACAGGATAACCCTGATCTACTGTGTGAGGGACAATTAATGTGTGTGTAGGTGTGACCGACCATACCTGCCAACCTCTGACAGCAAGATATCTGGACAAAGCCGTGAATAAAAGTATACCTGTCAGCCTCTGAGAGCAAGATATCTGGACAAAGCCATGAATAAAAGTGGGACAAAGGCCCAAAAGTATGGAAAATTTGTAAAGAAACTGAGAAAGTTGATAGAATAACAGTCTGTACATTGGCATTAATTTCCTGAAGTGTATGAAGTCTGAAACTCAAGTGTCTGTCATTATGTTCTGACTTCAGTCTTTAATGACTAGCTACTGATTTGCCAGAAAACAACAGTGTATTACAGAGGTCCTTACATATTTACAGTAATAAACCTTCACATTTGCTTACTGTACCACTGCATACCTGTAGTTAATTCATGTCGAAAATAATAATCCTCGTATGAATGCATACAGGAAATAGTCAAATGTGAATGGGAACACCCCTCACCGTGGATTATGTATTGTAACCACCCCACCCATATTATGTATGGCCAACATAAAAAGCTGCTAACAGGTGCCGAAAGACCTGTGTCTGTAAACACAGGTAAACCTCTATAAAATGGACAAATGCTGTCCATGTGCTTCGTCTGACATTTGAACTCGGTCAGGGCAGTTTCGTTCACCAGGCAGACAAGCCTAAACCCAGATCACCACAAGAACACCCTGACAATCAAAGACTTGTATGTGCCAGGACTATAAGCCTTGGTGTTCTGCATATCCTTGGAGTGATTAAATATGCAGCTTGGGTCCACAGCAGTAGGGAATAGGGAATGTGTAATATGTAGTACCGCGTTATTCCCAGCAGGAGAATGGATGCCTGTGTTGTAAGTGAAGCGGTGAGGCGTATGTTAATGTAGCTATGTACTATGGGTATGCATATAAATGAGTCAGAACACCAGTAGTATAGTGGTGACAGCATCCAGCCAACGTGAATGCAGTCCCAGGTCAACTACGATTTCAGCACATATGCATTAATGAATGCGTGTGTGCTGTAAAGACATTTAAATATGTAAAGGTGAACGTGTGTTTGCATATGTCGGTTAACCGGATTACAGATATTGTACTGGTACCGTCAAAATTAAAAAAGCCCACGTAAGCACAAAGTCTTAGTAAACATATGTAACCCACAATAAGGATATGCAAGTGCGCCTGCGCATGTGTAATCCGCTCACAGCATAGCAAATGAATGCTGTTTTCTACATGTTTATTTATATATCTATATGTGGATATATATATATTTGTGTATAGATATATATCCACAGACTTAAACTAAATAAATATATGAAATAAAGAATGTACAGACATATATATATATATATATATATATATATATATATATATATATATACACACACACACACACACACACACACACACACACACACACACACACACACACAATTACATTAATCGATATATACATAACAAACACAGAAACATTTGTCCTTGTAGATATAACACATGTACATAAAAAGGCTACATGTCATAGCTATTATGGATAGACATTCAGACATGCAAGAAAGGTAAATATACTGCTGCTTTCCAAACCATTGCCCGGAAAGTACCAGTGTGGCAAATCTGCAAGTTCTACTATTTAAACATGGATATAGGTGTCCTTTGCAGGACTCCACAAAGTGTTGTCTAGCAGCAACGGCCACTAATTATCGATGCTAAGGAAGTCACATCAGCAGCTACAATATAGCTGTACATGCAACAGTAGCTTGTGCAAGGGTAATAACTCATGGGTTGACAGAATGTATGACATATGTCCCGATACGCAGAGAGTGGATAGTGCTTAGAAGTATCTTTATACTTTATTATCACTCACATTAAATATGTCTTATGACTACTGTGGAGGGATGTCAGGTATGGGAATCATGGGTATGCAAGAATGGGCCTAGGTTCACAGGTGTTGGTTGGCACAGATTTATTAGGTCCGCCCCATGGGCATGACTAATATTCCTGTGTGGGTATAGCACACGTCTATACCTTCCAAACATGAATAACCCATCTACTGAATATTGTAAAAACCATTGTGGGAAGACGTAGGGACTTATATCAGTGTCATGTAAGCGATTATCATGGACGTACATGCGTACGAATAAGATGGTAACCATACCTCTCAACCTTTCAGAATAAGACAGCTGGACAAAGGCATATTTAAATAAGTACAAATAGGGGCTATGTTAAATATTTCTCTGACAACGTTAGAGCATAGATAGAATAATGAATAATTCATTAGTATGAATGTTTTGAAGGTTATTAGTTTTAAACTACTAATGTCTGTTATTATTATCTAACCTCACAGTCCTTAATGACCTGCCACTAATTTACCAGAAAGGCACAATAATAACAAAGAAGGAACAACATTATAAGTCTAAGTTCGGGACATTTAACCAACATGTGTACAGTTGAGAGGTATGAAGGTAACCCTGTTCTAAATAAATGTACAGAACTAGTGATATCAGGTGGACAGGTGTGAAGAAAGGTGGGATGACAAATGACAAAACATGTACAAGTCAAAAGCATGTACCACGATAAATGTGAATGAATACTTATGCCCTGTGATAGTCAATGTGGAATGTTAATAGTGTCCCTCAGGGTGTTATGCAGTGTCCCTGATACAGTGTCCAGTCTCCCACACTCACATGTGAGTTCTGCCACTGATGGACATCGCAAATACTGGAGAACACATAAGGTAGATGATAGCATAATATGTTTTGATTAGCACCTGTTGGCTTTTGTGAGGAACACAACACTCTTGGCGGGTGTGTCCTGCAAAAGGAATGTAATGGCATCTGGCCTGTGATTTCTTCTTGTGTGTAGTGGTGTAATACAATGATATATCTTGTATCAGAAACAGATACATGTGATAGGAAACAGTATTATCAACTATACTGCTACAAGAAAACTCTGGAGGTATGAAAAGCGCTGAAGTAGTCAGTTCAGTATTGACCGCAGGTATGTGTTGACATGTCATATGTCACAGCTGTATATATAGTACCTATAGGGCTGTCACCGTTACAAATGATGAAGGTGGGAGCTGCTTTGTAGAAATGTCAGACATAGCAAGTCAAACCATACCTACAGCCATGCATACTCCACAAATAGACATATTAGCACACAGCAAAGCTTAGGCCAGGGGTCATGGAGCCTTGGCCGGCGTGTCTGTAGAGGAAGTGTAGAACAAGGCAAGATGTCTGCCGAGCTATTCAGCAATATCCTGTAGGGGTGTGTAAGACAGCCCCTAAACCGAACGTTGCACGGACAATGTTAGGATTTGCAAATTACCCCATTTGTAGGTGAAAGCTATGCAAATGATGTAAATCTGCGATACATGTAACAGTAAGCTGTCCGTGCAAGAGTAGAGTTATGTGCAGAAATGTACTCGGATGTTAACCGAGTTACATTCTGCAAGTAGCTAAATGGAGCAATGTCAGCAGCAAATAAAGGATGAATACAGTTGAAGAAGCATGCCAATGGCCAAATAAAAGGCCAGTGGCATATTTCTCCATTGTAAATTAATAAAACTCTATTTGTCCTCCTCCGATCTCCGGTGTGTAAGCATAGCTTAGTGGCGTGAAAACACGCTGCGCTTTTAAAACAAGAGAAATATTTAAAATACACATAGACGTTGTAATTATCGTTAACAGTTAGTTCGCCATGCAGGTGAATGGCAAGCTGAAGACAAGATGGCTACTGAGTACTGGTTGCTATGTGTGGAAGCGCTCTGTCAGAGATGTAACCAAGCATTAGTAGGCAATCCGATGCAATTGAGGCTGAGGATAGTGAATCACAATTTGTCATGCCATATGGGCCAAGCCACTACAGTGGAAGAGTAGGTTAAGGGGACTATCAGAGTAGAAGATAGGTGACATCATGAGTGTGTATGTATAATCATGAGTGTGTATGCATAAAGCACTGTAATCCTATCGGAGCAATGTGTCACATGTTTGCTGTCAGTTACTCATAAGTGGAAGAGGCGTGTTATGATCTATCCTAGGTACAGTCAGGAAACTGACGGTGTACGCCATAGATATCACTGAAGTTTCATGCAAACCTGCTGACACTGTGTTTGCGCCTGTGCATGCCTGTAAGCCCGAGTAAGCATGTGCGCGCGTGTCAGCCCGTGTGCACGCGTTGAAGAAAGAGTAAGGTAGTGTAAGCATGTTGAAGCCCGTGTAATCTCATGTAAGCCAGTGTATGCATTTGTAAGCATGTATAAATCTGTACTACACACATCACACACGTACTGCACACTCTGAAACACATGCTGCCAATACTACGCATGTCATTCAAATGGCACAAGGATTTATAATAAATCATCAGAATCAACAGTGCTGTAAACTATACTACATTGATGGTCATAGCTGCAATGCATCATGCCTGCTTACATACACCTAGAAGGGTATCACACTTTGTGTTAACTACATTTTAACATTAATACAGTGCTATAAAGCCACCCTGAGAATCAGCACCATGTTAGTCTGTTTCTGCATCTATGTTACACATTACAGGTGGTGGCACAGGTGTCATCATATGCACAGGGTATGGTGTTTCCTTTCCAGAGCCTGTCATTGAGCCATCCAAGCAACATGTAAGTATGTGTGTGTGTGAGAGACAACAGTGTTTGCATGGCCCAATGTTGATGCAATATGTGTGTGTATGTGTTAGCCCTAGCTGTTTGTTTCATGTGTGTGTCTGCATGTACACAGTTTCAGCATGTGTTATGCATATACAGGAGGTTGTGGGACAGTTACAGACCGTACCTGCCAGACTGTACAGATCGCCATTACTGGCCATGGACACCCCTGCATGCATTCAACAATATTTCAGTCCTGCACCTGGCAATGTATACACATACATTCTTGAGATCTGTATCACAACCTGTGGATAAATGGGTGTCAGTAATGTTAACCTGATTGGCATAGTATTGTCATTTAATACATAGTTATATGAGCCATACTCATCCTCCAAAGTAACAACCACTGCTGACTGTTGCTGAGATTTGCACACGACCATTTAAAGGTGCTGTACTATCATTGTTGTCAATGTCCCTTGTAATACCTAGCAACAGAATAACTGGTCACTACACAACTATAACCCAGGATCACTGCAGCACACAGTATGTGCACTATCACAGAGCCATAGCAGATTTACATACATCAAAGGTGTTCACGTACAGATAATGCAGCACATTCAATAGTTCTAATATCCACATACATATCAATATCTATCTACATTACATATATAGAAATAGAAATACACACACACTTGGCAGGGTTGTGATCAGAACACAGACCTAATTACCTTATCACACTACAGCATTACACATGTACAGAACGCGCTACCGTGATTACTAGATCACAACATTCACACAGGCATATGTCCAACTTGCTGGCATCAGCATCAAAGGCAAAGATGCCGTATGGATTCTACGGAAAGTGAATAGTGTAAAAGCAACGTACTGTTGTCATGCAGCGGGAAACTCTCACACACACACATACACGTGGCAGGATTGGGATTAGAACACAGGCCTAACTACTTTATCACACTACAGCACTACGCATTTACAGAACGTGCTACTGAGAGTACTGAACACAGCACTCCCAGAGGCATACTTCTAGGTGGGTGACATCATCCTTAAAGGCAAAGAAGCCGATAGGGAATGTATGTGGTGTGAGGCATCTAAAAGCATTATCATGTCCCCAGGCAGCTGGTAACACACTCACACTTGGCAGAGCTCGGAGTTGAACATACACCTAACTATCTTATCACACTACAGCAATATGCATTTACAGAATGCGCTACCGAGATTACTGAACAAAGCACTCCCAGAGGCATACTTCTAGGTGGGTGACATCATCCTTAAAGGCAAAGACGCTGATAGGGAATATATGTGGTGTGAGGCATCTAAAAGCATTACTGTGTCCCCAGGCAGCTGGTAACACACACACACACACACTTGGCAGAACTGGGAGTCGAACATACACCTAACTATCTTATCACACTACAGCAATACGCATTTACAGAATGAGCTACCAAGATTACTGAACACAGTACTCCCAGAGGCATACTTCTAGGTGGGTGACATCATCCTTAAAGGCAAAGACGCCAATAGGGAATGTATGTGGTGTGAGGCGTCTAAAAGCATTACCGTGTCCCCAGGCAGCTGGTAACACACACTTGGCAGAGATAGGAGTCGAACATACACCTAACTACCTTATCAGATTACAGCAATACACATTTACAGAATGCACTACCGAGATTACTGAACACAGCACTCCCAGAGGCATACTTCTAGGTGGGTGACATCATCCTTAAAGGCAAAGACACCGATAGGGAATGTATGTGGTGTGAGGCATCTAAAAGCATTACCGTGTCCCCAGGCAGCTGGTAACACACACACACACACATACACTTGACAGAGCTGGGAGTCGAACATACACCTAACTACCTTATCACAAAACAGCAATACGCATTTACAGAATGCGCTACTGAGATTACTGAACACAGCACTCCCAGAGGCATACTTCTAGGTGGGTGACATCATCCTTAAAGGCAAAGATGCCAATAGGGAACGTATGTGGTGTGAGGCGTCTAAAAGCATTATCGTGTCCCCAGGCAGCTGGTAACACACACACTTGGCAGAGCTGAGAGTTGAACATACATCTAACTACCTTATCACACTACAGCAATACGCATTTACAGAATGCGCTACTGAGATTACTGAACACAGCACTCCCAGAGGCATACTTCTAGGTGGGTGACATCATCCTTAAAGGCAAAGACGCCGATAGGGAATGTATGTGGTGTGAGGCATCTAAAAGCATTACCATGTCCCCAGGCAGCTGGTAACACACACACGCACGCACACACACACTTGGTAGAGCTGGGAGTCGAACATACGCCTAACTACCTTATCACACTACAGAAATACGCATTTACAGAATGCGCTACCGAGATTACTGAACACAACACTCCCAGAGGCATACTTCTAGGTAGGTGACATCTTCCGCAAAGGCAAGGACACCAATAGGGAATGTATAGAGAGTGAGCAGTCTGAAAGCATATTACTGTCCCAAGGTAGACGTCAACAAACACACAACAGTGGTGTGATCGGGGCAACTGAATATCTACGAAGCACCACAACAACACTACATAGATATGGGATGCGCCACAGACAGTACACCCTGCAAGACAGTCAGCCAGTGTGTTCAATGTAGGCATCCATTGTGACGTTGTAAATGGACATCTGTTGCCTGGATATCCACCATCGCTATACAGGATGTCAATGGCCATGCCCATACACAGAGGCACAAGGTGTCACTGGCCATGCCCACATGCTTAGTATCACATGTCCGTTTGGAATGTACTGCGTGTCCATCTACACAATGACGTACTGGGCATGCTCACACACTTAGCAGTTGCAAAGGGCCGTCTTGCATGCACACGGATTCTAAACACATAAGGGCACAGTATGGTATTACTGTCCCCACGTACATGATGGCCACTCACATGTATTGACCAGTACACACTCAGGAGCCATCACAGATGTCTCAGGTGCAGATCACAGAGGTACACACTGCAGTCTACAATATATCCCTCAGATACCACCATGTCATTGGATCAGCAATACATCAACACAACACCATGTGACACATGACCAGTGGACTGTACATAGGTGTACAGCAACCATGCAGACTACACATGTACCGACAGGGTTCCATCATGTGTTATGCATTGCAATGATACCACTGTACATAACCAGGTCGGCTCTACACATAACAGGGGCCCTGGGTCTTACACAGCTGTGACAGATGACTGTTGCTGTACACCAAGAAGCACACATGTTCAGATATGTCATACATGTAATTTTAGTGGATATGTGCATGGACCACACACACACAACACATATGTACATAGCATAGCTTTAGCTGTCCTCCATGCAGACAAGTGGCTACAGCAATCATACGCACGCAAATCAAAAGTGGGTCCATGGCTGTTGAATGCCAACAGTACATGAGGTAGCAATGTTGACCGAGTACACATTCCCTCTGTACTAGTTACCCATGTCACCCATCATATCATACAACAGTCCATGTGTTATGTATGTCAACACACATGTCCTCCGATTTCAATGCATACAAACATGGCTACATGACAGGCATGTAGGACCAACACACATGTACAAACTGTAGTGTGCATGCAGCTGCTATGCATGTGCAGTAGCTGATGTAAGTAACTCATCTGTGCTGAACTACAACATGCAGTTGCAATGCAGCCCCATCATTGACACCTGTATATGGTGACATACTCACAGTACGGTAGGATGTACATTAGGTATGGATGGATGTGTGTACGTAAAGTGGTGATCCACCTGTGTAGATGGATGTTTGCTGGGTAGAGCTCACAGGTGTGTCACACGCCATCATACCATTACATGTGCAAACAGTACGCTGTGTTACTGTTACCTGACGGTGAAGACATAATACCTACACAGCGGTCAGGTGTTACCGACTGTACGTCACTCGACACCTGTAACACTTACATCCTCCCGTGTGCATATAGCAGCACAATTGCCGGACATAGCGTTGGTACACACAATGTGTCTAATACTGCTGCATGTCTGTCAGACATATCATCACATAGCAGGTGTATCATTCACAGTACTGCCATGTGTGTTTGCATTTGTGACCATATATGCCACATATGGTGGGGAATACATCCCAATTGTGACAAACCCCTGTACACTGTTGTAGACATCTGTACATACTGCAGTGTGGAAAGCATGACGTAGGCAGGTGTGGTGTATGTATCACACACATCAGCTATCCATATGTGTATGACAGTTGTGGTCTCCACAGTGTGTGTGTGTGTGTGTGTGTGTGTGTGTGTGTGTGTGTGTGTGTGTGTGTGTGTGTGTGTATGGCTGTCTGGTGCATGGAGTGTGGGTGTATGCTACTATACGGAACACACAGGATCCCAACCCTCATGGTGATGCAGTCAACTACCCTGTTGATGCCATCAGTCTCAGCCGTACTGGCTACCTGTACATGTCCCTTCTCTGTGTCACGTCGTGTGGGTGCACAGTACTGTGAGGGGATGACCACATAGGCAAGTGTCCTCACCTCAACACTATGGGATGTGTGTTATAGTGTTGTCGACCCCGTGAGTGTGGGCATGGTCCTGTACTGTGACAGGGTATTACTACTACACAGTGAGGCCTCATGCTATCAAGTGGCCTCTAACGTTTTCATTGTCCAGACCGCTGTGTACAACCCCTGCACCATGTCAACATACCTGTGATGTGACCTGGTATGGATGTCACGTCTCTAGCCACTTTAGCCTATTACACTGCACACAGGCTGCTGGATCAGTATATGTGTGGACATCTGTGGTGTGTTAGACTTTCCAGCTGTCAGGTTGAGGCTACGTATAGCATGCTGAGATTGCCATACATGCCTGTGAGTACTCCACAGTTACACATGGGAGACTGCAAACACTGCTACCTGTAGACACATGCAAGTAGACCATAAGGAGGGAACCTGGGCATCATTACCAACATGCTGTTACTGTTGTTACCGAGACACATACTGTGAACATATAACAATCCATGCTACACCTGTACTACATGGTTGTGCACATATAACAATGCATGCTGCACATGTACTTCATGGTATGTTTGGTGCATGTCAACAGTACACAACCAATGTAAAATACACATCTCTCACCATTCTTACACAACTAACGTAATATACACTTCCCTCACTAGTCGTACACAACTAATGTAATATATACATCTTACTATTCTGTTCATCCTGTGCATCAGACCATTTGAGCATGTCCCTGCACCGATGGTGTGGATGACAGGGATGCGGCACAGGCTTCATCATATGCACAGGGTGATATTGTGTGCCAGGGGCATAGGCTGCACCAATGGGTGACATCATGTGTGTGAAGGGCCGGTGATATGAATGGACATGTCTGTTCAGTATGCATGTGGGTGTTGTGGTGCCCTACAGATCTGTTTGCTTTGTGCGTGTATGTGTGCACACAGTCCTGCCTTTTGTGAGGCCTACACAGCTCCAGATTGTACAGACCAGGTTGTACAGCTCACTGTGTCCGGCCACAGCCACGTGACCTGTGCCTGCCAGGGGTTGCATGGGTACTACCAGGCAGAGGAACAGATTGGCTGCTGTCCGACGACACATATCCACTGTAACCGTGTCCCTGCTGGGAACATCTAGGGCCACGTCCATGTGGCCTGCTGTGTCCTGGTGTGGACAGTGCAGCACCAGCTGCACTGCTACTGCTACTGGCAATATGGGAGCAAGCATGTGAGGTGGCACGCTCATGTCGACCTGCAATAGGTGGTGTAGTTGGCCTACATCCACGTGGCCTACGCTTCACTCCTACCAGATGTTCCAGCACAGACAGCTCACGCTCGCGGATTGCCATGCCACCGTCAAGGATTCCAACCATGTCACCCAATCACCTGCCCAGAACATCAGCAATCTGCTGTTGAGCATTTGCCAATGCCTGGATGTTGTCATTTAGGGTACGGATAGCAGCCCTCTGCAGCCTCTGTCCTTCTCTGTTCTGCCATGCAGCACATGCCTGTGCTGCCATTACAGTCTGGAACATGCGTCTGGTGATACCAGCTGCTGCACTCTGTCCTGCAGGTGCATGTCTGCCATAGGTCCTCCCACATGCCTGTGTGGCACATCTGCAGACATTACACTGACAACATGGTGTGGAGACACACCTTTTGTAGCCACCACATGTTCCTGTTCCATGCTAACAGATGCTGACTGTCCTTCCTCTATGGCCACTGGTGATGCGGTATGTGTTGGCAGCAGAACTGTGTGCGGGGAAGAGGGGGACATAGCTGGGATGGCAACCATTGGCACAGATTCAGCCCTTGACAACCCTGCCTGTACCTCATGCATATGTTCATCACTGCTAGTATCTGTGGGGACACTAACATCAGATGGACCGCAGGAGGGTAACGCACCTACATCACCTGTGAATGCAAAGAAAGACTCTAAATTACAACAGACACACACACACACACACACACACACACACACACACACACACACACACAGACACAGACACACACAGACACACACACACACAGACACACACAGACACACACAGACACAGACACACACAGACACAGACACACAGACACACACACACAGAAACACACACACAGACACACACACACACAGACACACACCATGCATGTGATTTGACAGACGGTATGCAGCATGCCTGTGATACAGCTGACGGCATGCAGCTCAGACATTAATAGTGTTAGTAAGCATACCCCCTGGGGTGCACAATACAGCAAGCAGGTGTCATATCAGTAGCCATGCATTTCACACAATCATGGTAGTATGCATGCATCCCCATGATACACCATGTGGACCAGAACAGGATAACAGTACACATGGCTGACGTGACCTTGACATGTAATCTGCTGACATGTGCATTAACATGCATACATGTCTGACACAATGGTGTCCTGACATGTACAGTGTCATAATGGCCATCACATTGCGGTCTTGTCTATATGCCCTACAGATAGAATGCATGTTTAGCAAATGTGCATGTGCATGGAAGGGTAGTGTGAGCCGTTTACATTGCTCTACAGTGTGAAGTACAGACACTGTGCCATTGCATGGCATAATGAGGCGTCTATATTGCTATACAATGCATAATATGTACACATTGCATAGCCATAACTGCATGCATACCCATGACATAACTGTGGATTGTGACCCACAATGCTGAGGTGTGTACACACCAAACCTTGCTGTGTCATGTGACAAGTCACTGGAGGACCTACAGATGACACCCCTGCACAACAACTACAGAGTCTTAGCTACCTGGCAACCATGTCCACACATAGCAGACTTGTCAATTCACCATGTCCAACATGACATTGCTGTACCAAACACACAAGGTGCACAGCTAACGGTGATGTCCTACAGCAGCAAGGGAAATGTACAGTATCTGTGGCCTTTTGTGATGTCAATGTCTGTGGAAGCTGTGAGGTGACTACTGTCATGCTATGACACAGGTGTGATGTTCAACACATCTTATATGGCAGATGTCAGTGACACCTCCACTGGCTGTGCACAGGCTGTTAGGATGTCCAGTGTACCACATCAACTGTATAATTGGTCAACTAAGGCTATAATTGGAGCATGTGTGGTCAATGTGAAACAGGGTGTATACACATCACATCTACTGTGTGGCTACGTATCTCTGGCCATCCCCCATGGCTATGTGAGCACGTGTTGGACAAATGTGTGTGATGGCTGTCTATCACACATGTCTGTGTTGTCCCATATGACATACACCCATAGATGTCAGATATGTCACCATCCACAGGGCTATGTAGACAACAAGTTGTATGTGTGGTATGGGTTATGGGATAGTAAGACGTTATTGCAGCCAATACACTACATGTCTGGGACATGTCAGATGGCACATCACAATGTGTGTACCCATTGCAAGGGCATATAACACAATGGTGACTCCTGTGGGCTGCCCATATCACAGCTCACTGTGTGGTACTGTTTGCATACCACATGTGTTATTCCAATGTATAGTACATATGCCTCCATTGTAGTACACCTCCACTGTTGTACGCACAGCTGACCACACATGTAGCGATGACAAATACTCTGGTTTCATGTCGGTGTATCATTTCATTTGTATATATTGCACATGGGTGGCCTGTGTGAATGATGGGTGACGTGACCTGTATATCATGAATGGAACGACCATCAAGTGTACAAGTGTTAACTGGCCACATGATGAATAGCTCTATGCTTTTACACGCCTGATACTGATGACAGTCTCACCTGCAATGAACTCATGTCTGTGCGGCACACCAGAGGTACCTGTATAGGGGTGACACAGCAGTATGAACATTATCCATGACTGTATGACAGTCACAGGGTGCACTGTGCATGTTAACACATACGCCTGTACAATAGCACATAGTATGCATACACAGGGTAGCATACTGTAGTATGCAGCATGTGTGTCCACATACCATGCATATGTTGTTACATTACATGATGTACAGTGACACATGCACGTAAATGGGATACAGTAGCCATATGTGCAGTACTGACTTACCAGGAAACTCCAGGGTCATTGGTTGGGAGACACCCATCTCCACAATGGCAGATAGTGTTTGTGGATGCTGTTCTGAGGGTGTCCCCAGACTGGCCAGTAACTCCTCAGTGTGTGTGAGTGGGGGCTGGGTTGGTGGCCCACCACCTGTTCCATCTTGTTCCCTGGCAATTGCAGTGGCACACTGTTTTGCATGCCATATCAGGTCCGTGCAGTGTCTGCACACCTGCTGGTAGGTGCGGTTATGGCTACCCACATCGTTCACCCTCCTGCGCAGATCCTGCCACAGGTCATCCCGCTGCTGGGCATGCTGTGGCACATGGCTGAACAACACCTCATAGTTCTCATGGAGGTATGGGATGAGCAACTGTACAGCAACAGTGGTCCCACTCCACAAGGGAGGCTCTACTACAGACCCTGGGAACTACCACCCCATAAGCTTGACCAGCCTGGTTTGCAAAGCTATGGAAAGAATTATTATGGAACTCATAAACAACAACATTGGGGACCTACAGACACTTGATCCCACCCAGTTCGGCTTTGTAAAGGGCAGATCCTGCCTTTTGAACCTGGTTGACTTTTTCGAAACAGTCGCTAGAGCCATTGATGAGGGCAAGGCAGTCCATACAACCTACCTGGACTTGGCTAAAGCCTTCAACACAATACCCCACTCGGGGATCATAGATAAGCTAAACAGCTTAAATGTAAATCCATATGTCACAAGATGGGTTACAAACTAGCTAAAGAACAGAATCCATAAAGTCAAGATTGCGGGAGCCATGTCAGACTCAAAGTCAGTCACAAGTGGTGTCCCACAGGGCTCTGTCCTGGGACCCCTCTTGTTCGGCATTTACTTCGCAGATGTGAAAGCAAACATGGGAGGGTTGTGGCTGACAAAGTTCGCAGATGACGTCAAACTAGGCGCCATAGTTGATACACCAGCTGACACATACATCCTACAGAAAGGCCTCACCGAAACAGACAACTGGTGCCGGAATCACGGCCTTAAACTGAATGCCAAGAAATGTATAGTCATCCCCTTTGGGAAAAACAAAATACCCACAAATTATCACATAGACAGTAACCCACTGAGTACCGAAAAAGTAATCAGAGACCTGGGGACCCAAGTTGATAGTGACCTCTCATTTGACACCCACATTGCCAAAGTGGTTAGAAAGACTTTCTACCTTGCCCACCTTATCATGAAGGGGTTCACATTCAGATCAAAGGAGGTAATCGTGCCCCTGTACTCCTCCCTTATCAGGCCCATGATTGAGTACAATGCCCCATTTGGTATGTACCTCACCTGGCACTTACAACAGCTGGAGAGACCCCAGAAGTACCTCACCAAGAGGATCAAGGGTCTCCAACATATGTCATATGCTGCCAGGCTAAAGAAACTCCAGCTCTATTCAGTAGCATACCGCCTGCTCAGAGGTCATCTGTGCCTGACGTATAAGGCCATGTCCAACCAGGAATTGATGGGCATGCTCCACCTCAAAAAACAAAATCCATAAGAACCACGAGAGCCAAAGATTTAAACCTCAATACAAACATGAATAGAACATGCTGGAGGGACAGATTCATAACTCAGAGGCTTCCCATACTCTGGAACAAAATCCCAGTCCATGTTAGGCAGAGCCCCTCACTGACTCTCTTCAAGAGAAATCTTGACAAGTGGATGGGAGATCACAGGTTTACCCCTGGGGTCACCCCTGTGTCGCTACTTAACAGAGGCACAGTAAACTAATAAGTAAGGGGGTCTTCAATGTGTCACTACTAGACAAAGGCACAGTATTCTAAATTTATACACCTTAGTACCACTACATGGGGTGGCGAAAGCCACATCTCTAGGACTAGGCTTGCAAATGCCCTAGGGCAGATAGCCTAGTACTAAACTATGAAACTATGAAACAATGAGGACATCATCCTCCTGGCAGCTGTATGCTGGAAGGTGTGTACAAGGCATTATCTGTAAGACATAATGACGGTGACAGGTCACAATTTCAGAGATGTACAGAGATACAGCTGCACGTACATTTCTATGACATCTAGTACATCTGCACAGTTATCTTTGCAAATCACCATGACACTGACGTGTTTGTGTCACACACATGTAACACCCGTTATGCATTGGATATCATCACCATATATGTGTGTCACCTCATTGCAGTGTTCATACTCCATGTGAATGCTGTCTTGATGTGAGCATGTCTGTTTGCCTGCACTGGTGTTCTTACCTATCTGCACATGCCTGGATGTGTCCACGGTATTGCTGTTGACCTTGATGCTGTGTATATGTCACATATCAACACAGACACAGCCTTAATGGACTTGAGCAGTGACAATGCACACATATGCATGGAAACCTGTACATGCATGTGTTTTGCCATATACATCTACACAGGAATGTACAGCTGTTCAACATCCTGCCACGGATTGCATGTGTTGCACATGTGATAGACATGGGACAATGGCTAGTCGGACGTCATTCGCAGGGATGGTTATCAACCATAGCATGTACGGGCAAGGTTTCCTAGCTGTAACCGACAGCCATTATACCACCGCGAGGTGCATCAGTGCCACATTACTGATCCAGACAGTTGATACTACATCTGCCATGTGGCCATCACACCATGTATGACTGGGATGACATGTGCAGATTTGATGGACAGGGTTGCATGGTATAGTGGGAGTATGTCACATGTATGGCACAGGGATCTGTCCAGCATGTGGCGATCCTAGTTTTAGTACGGTGGCTGTCCATGTCGTATGTCTTTCAGATCAGGTTATGGACATGTAGCATGTCCATCATCATGGTGCAGCAAATGTCTTTATGCAAGGTAGACAGCATGCTGCATAGTGGAGGTGAGGATTGTGAAGGCTGGTATCGCCCATCCACGCATGGCCATTACCCCTTACAGGTGATATATGATCCAATATTGGTCACCCTGGTGCTGTATATGCCTGTCCAATGATCTCTGTGCTCATGGATGGCACCCTGTCATGACATGGGTACCTCGTATGACTACCTACGGGGCCTGGAGACGTCACCAGGTCAGGGCGGTGTACTGCACAGCACCATCCCTTACACAGTATCCATAATGTTGACCACAGCTTAGGTGGTAGTTAATGGGTACAGGGATGTTCACCTAGCGGTGACAATGCTGATATCATCCATCAGACTGTGCACATATGTTACACACCTCACCCACACAGCCCATTCTGTATGTTGTTCACAACACTGACACAGTTATTGCTCATAGGTCATGGCCATTCACATCCTTACATATACAGATGCCTAACATTTGTCTGTGTGGTGTGGGCTACAATGAGGGCGAAGTACAACACATTAACCCTGTTCTACTGTAGCTGGCACTGGTGTGATATGCACATGTCACTCTGGAACCTTTTGTAGTTGTGAGTCTGTTAACAGGCTACTGGTGGAACACTCCTGTGACATACAAAGGTATTTGTAATCAAACATCCATACTGTCTTGTACATCTGTACTGCTAACATCTACAGTGATAATGGTTCATGGACATGCACACCATACTCAGCAGGGTTATAGTGTGGTGCCACCCATTATGACTGTCATCACCACTTGTGGGTTGATATTATCCAACACCCTATCTGTATTGTATGTTCATGCTAGGCTACTGATTTCTATAGCACCCATTCCACACCATTTCCCACAGGTACACTGGCTGTCCGAAAATTTCCAGCTTGCTTACGGTACAACAGCTGTTGTACACACGTAACTCACATATCCTGTGAGACATGGTTGTATATACAAGCATGTCCAACTGTCACATACCAGTGCTATTGCCTGTCTATATGATGGATATGTTATACATGTGGTAATAGAGCAATTGTCTCATGTACACATTAAATGCTCACCTCCCAACATACGACACTACAGCCTGTGGGGGATGCACGTATGCAGCCCTGCTGGGGTAATGCTGTCACCAACCCTGACTGCACCTGACAGTCATGTTGGGATGTGTAACATTCGCAACACACCCCACACATCACATAGTCTCAAATGATCTCCACCACAGGCCGCACGTACGGGGACAACTTGTGCAGTACCTCTCCATACTCTGTGTAGGCACCAGAGGCAGCCCCCATCACGGAACACAACATCACCAACTTATAGCCCACAGACTCATGTGCCCATCACATACAGCCAATAGGGTGTTATAACATACACAACACACCAGTCATAGGTGACTCTGTAGGTGGTCACACTGCAGTTCCACACAGCAGGCTACACAAGGCGATAGTCGCTTACATCTTGCTGTCGGGTAACTGGTTCTGCAACATAACCTATGCACCTATGCCACACCTCACCAGGTATGATGTGACTGTCATTCTCCATGTTAGTGTGACTGCCCTGAGATGCCACTTCACAGACTACGTGTGCAGGGACATGCAATAGCTCACCAGTCTTGTAGCCCTGAAGGTTTGGGCCAAGCCCTGGGGAGCATTATGCATTCATCCGGACCCGATACCACTGTACAATGACTGACTGTGTCACTTCAACAGTTGCGTATGATTCTGCTGTCATTCCACAGGCATCTGGTATCTGTCTGCTTTGACTGACCTGGTCAAACACAATGCTTTGGCACAGATGACCTGCACCTGTCAGCCCTGGGAGTACAGATCACATGTGAGTCTCTTGCTGCTTCTATACTGCCTGTCTTGCACAGTTTCCAATAACAGTCACCGGCGGAATGGGAACTGGCAAGCAAGACATGGGGTCATGTGACACAATGCTTGCATCTTCCTGTGTGACGCACGCAGGCAAGGCGCATCTTATAATGCACCACTCCAATATCTCTGCAGTGACTGGGACCTGCCTCTAGGCTCTGCTGATCACACCTGCAATGACAGGTTATAGACAGGCCATACCTTTCAGGCACACACCTGTACTGGCACACCCACAGCTGAGGTGTTCCGATATTCCACTATGTTGTACACACATCCTGGCTAGTTACTTAGCACAATGCATCAGAGGTGCCCCACGTGCAACTAAATGTGTCCAGAACCGCTATACACATTGTAACCAGCTATAGATTCAACAACATACCCCATGGTTACCAGACCTCGTTTGTTGGTGTACTGTACAGTAGGGCTCAGACAGCTACTACTGACATGTGACTGACACTACCCCACACTTAACTGGGATAGCCACTCATGTACCGACACATCCCTGAGTCATAACCTTCACTCGGCTGGATCAACCCATACACACCACCTCCAAGACCAACATTATCCTTGACATGAACACTACCAACATGTGACTGGTGTTCCACACCTGGGGTTATCCCCTCATTGGTGGATTCTGAACATATGCCAATCACTCTTGTTAGCCACATCCCGGCACCACACCCTTCACGGCATACACAGTACATGAGTACTACAACACCTACTACAGACGTCTTATGACAGCGGTTGTTGACGTCATGACACACGTGCAGATGGACAATGCACATACAAGCACTGAAACATACCCCAGTGCACATCATTAGCATGTACACGACTGCATGGATCATGCTATTCCACACAGAGCCATGATGGTACACACCAGATAACAGACGCCACTCTGGTGGTCATGTTCCATGGACATGATGTACAACAACAGATGTAGGCTGTTGCACAGTGGTGTACAATCCCATGGGTGGGGTAGCTCACTGGTCAGCCTCGGTAGGGCCACGGGATCCCTCATCACATACTCCATGACTAGCTATGTAAACATTACTGCGACACATTCCGGGGTGTACCACAAGGCATTATGGTGGTATGTCAGTAGTCAATGGCAATACCCACATCTGCTCTCACATACAACAGTCACTCAGGAACATTACAGACCCAGGTGATGTAGGAAACATGCTGGCGGATGAATTCAATGCTAACATTACACCCTCACACACACTACAGGGCCACAATCCATGCAGGAACATTGCGGTGTCCCTGCGGTCACACCAACATAGTACTAACCTGCACTCTATATGTCCTGGGACACTGGCCCCATGTCACCTTCCAAAGTACCAGGCTGTGATGACCACTAACCTCTGATCGACATTCTCCCCACTAGGCCACTATATTCAGTAATAGTCTTCTATCAGACATTGTGGCCCCTGAATGGCACACAGCAACAGTTATCACACGCCACACAGGTGGCGCCACAATGCACGTGTGGGACTATAGTTCTACACACCTGACTGGACTGTTCTGCATGGCTATGGAGCACATCATCATGGACGTCATTCACACAGACATTGGTGGGCTCCAGTCCTGTGATGCCACCCGGGTTAGACTTGTTAGGGCCAGAGCACGGCCCCTACACTTGGAGGACTCCTTTCATACAGTTACCAGGGTAGTTGATGATGGTACTGAGGTCCACACATCCTACATTGTCCTCTCATTGCCTTACAGCACCGTTCTCCATTCTGGTATTGACAACATATACATCCACCTGCACATCATACCGTATGTCTTAGGATGTTATGCAATGTGGCTCATGGACAGGACACACACAATGAGGGTAGCATACCATAGTACCTACTGCATTTCAGTTACACTTGGCATACCACAGTCCTCAGTTATAGGGCCCCTCATGTTCAGTTTATGCTTCCCTGAGGTACAGGCTAGCACAGAGGGACTTTCCCTGCCTAGCTTTACAAACCCCTGCATACAAAGCACCATGATTGATCCACCAGCTGATACTGACTCTATCCATACGGGTGTCACTGTGACAGATACCTGATATGAATATCATAGCCTCAAGCTGCATGAACATTACCTTTGCATTACACCATTCACCCACTGACTATCACATAGGTGGTAGTCCCCTACATACATGTCACACTGTACATGTTCGTAATACACACGTATGTCGCACCCACTCCTGTGGTTACCATATTGCCACTGTGGTGTGGATATATTTCTACGTGGCCACACTTATCTGTACTGGGTGTGTAGCTGGTACATAGGCACCCATTGTACCTCTGAACCCAAGACTTCTACACACATTCAAGGGTACACCACCCCATTTAGGGTGTACCTTACACAACATCTACAGCTTTACATACCACAACATTAACACGCCTTAATGTTTATTGAGCTCCAACAGTTGAAGTATGCGGCTGAACTACGGACACCATGTCTGTACACATTTGTATACTACATACTCAGGGGTGACCTCTGCTAAACAGACAGGGCCCATGTCCACAACAG
Organism: Protopterus annectens; assembly: GCF_019279795.1. Classification (NCBI taxonomy): domain Eukaryota; kingdom Metazoa; phylum Chordata; order Ceratodontiformes; family Protopteridae; genus Protopterus; species Protopterus annectens. Next base: position 1,164,416,386 of record NC_056727.1, read on the forward strand.
TATTAATGGATATACTCCACATACGCGACATAAGCAAAAGCCACTGTGAGCAACATGCCCATGGATATGTGCACACATGCAACAATGAGTGGGATGTGCTTGAGGGTTACATTCCCAAACCGGACACTCACCATGCTTTGGAACACGAGTCCTATGTACATCACGTAGGGACACTCAGTAGCACTGTTCATGTGATATCTCCCTTGGTGGTTGGGGGACACATGTACGCCAGGTATCACTGCAGTGGCTGCACTGTGCAGAGGTGCAGGTAACACATGGCTCTGCTGTACACAGGACACTACCCTAGAGAGGTGCCACTGGTGTGAACACTGTAGTTGTGCTTACACATACACGTGCCCACTGCATAGTACCCCACTATGAACCTGTGAAGCTATTACATGTCCTTTGTGCATGGTTACTTGGTAGCCCTTCCATTTAGATTAGCTATCATGCTATTACAATGTCCCATGCCTACAAGCCATATGTATCCTGTTATTGTACATGCCAATGGACGATACCTTTGGTATGCATGATATGCCTGTTATGCTATGTAGAATATCTGACATATCTACCTACAATACTATACATTACACATATTTTACATAGTATCCCGTAATGCAAAGCATACTTGCACAGCGGGACCACTTTACACATGTCATTGTCATTATATGCCCATGCACATGCCTACTGTGACAGTATATCAACATATACTATCCCCTGCTATGGCACGTACTTGTCGGACATACTCTACCACAGACGGCGGGTTGTATGGAATTGTTCTGTTTAAAGCACTCATGTAGCACCCCTTGTGGTGTCTGTGATGTGTACCTTGTGGCCCACTGCTGGATGCACAGTTTCTACAAGCGTAAGTATGCTCAGCAAGACATCACTACATAAATAGTTTTCCCACTTTATGCATTGCAGACACTTTTAATTAATGCAAACCAGGCTATACATGCAGTAAATAATTAATACAAAACATGCTATACATAAACCTACATACCGAGTGTTCTACATACCTTGTTATCGTTCCGGACTTTTGTCTCTATCTCTCTCACACTGCTTATCTCTCTCACACTGCTTAAACAGGTATATGGTATGAGCATATGGTTTGAATGTCTGGCACGTCATCCTGATATATGTTGATACCTGTAACATGTGGTTTCCTGCCACCAATTGGTGTTCCTGAGTGACTAATTACTTGCACATCAGCTGTGCAGCTACTCCATTCGCCACTTACGTGGCAACAGTGGGGTATAATTGAATTCTCCACTTGAGCATTACCCATTTGCCCTACCTTCGGGGAGATGGCCTGTATTATGTTTTGTTGTGTGTAATTGCAACTGCTATGTGTAGAGACAAGTATACTTTGGATTCATGTCCCCCATGGATTGTGTGTGACAGCTAGAGTATGTGGATCAACATATGGGCGTACCTGTCATCCCAACCGTCTGATAACAGACTATTGCAAACAAAACCTGTAACATCGCCGTTTGTCACATTATACAATGGCTACAATTATGAATGGTGCCTTTAATTGTGTCTCTCACAAGGTATGTCGATGGTTCTGCAGATGTAATTGACTGACTGGATGTTTGTGCTGTTATTATGGTCTGTATTTCTATAGTTTCTAGTGTGGGAGATGCCGTTGGTTGTACGTAGCATATACAGGTTTGTGGGGCTTGCATTTCTACATATTCCATATATATGTGTGTGGGCTCCATCCCTAATTAAAGAGCTATCATTTAATAGACTTATGTTACGGGATTTTACATTGGACCGTTGTTAATTGGTTTCTATATAGTATGCAGGTGAGGTTGATACTTCCATACCTCCAGAATTGCAGCGATATGTAATGGGATATGTCTAAATGACAGGTATCCTGTGTATTTCTGTCCCAGATATTTGCAGTCATTGTGGTTGTGTTGGTAACAGAACCTCTTTGCCATGGGTTGCCACCTTTTCATATGGCCATTGTTGGACACTTGCGGGACACACAGCGGTGTTTACAGGCTGACACATAGCCACAGTCAGTACACAGGATAGCACATACTTTTATCCTCAATTCATACCTATTGTTGTGAGACTTTGGCTACTTATCATATTGCATGTAACATTTACGTTTCTTACATACAGGCATAACTATTTAATGCAACTATTACATAATATATGGGACATATTAATGTCCTACAATCTCGGACATTTGCCCTTTGTTATGTTTTATGTCAGGACACACCTGCCCAGGAAGGGGCTGTCCCTCCTAATGTGGGATAGGTGGTAACCGTATGCCTACGGCTAGCTATACCCATACCTACCACAATGATCTACCTCCAAGTTGGCACTAACAGACACATGATGCGGATGCACACACACACAAAACAGTCACACGGAGATGCACACGGCACCCTCAACACACACATACACAGACTACGGCACTCTCAAACACAGTTGAACACAGTACCTACATGGACCGCAACACCGGCAGCGGTAATTACATGTCCCTTCATATCATCATACTATTACTCGCGGGTGTACTGTTCCAGTACTGTGTTCTTTCAGTCTTTCAGCCTCGTGGTTATGCGTGTAGGTATGTTACACATTCCATAGTTGGCGGTATCCTATTTATTTGTACCTCCAAGGTGTTAGGAATGTTGTTGTCCTATCTATATATATTTGCAGATATCTTTGAATCCATATATATTAACATATATCACTCTATCGCCCTTTCTATATGTATTATATATATGTATATATGTGTACATATATATATATATATATATATATATATATATATATATATATGACGGAAAGTGACAGGCAAGCTACACCTTTCATTGTGTACTTGTCGGTGTATACTGTTTCCTGGACTCCGCACGTTTGTGTCTGTACCTGTCACATTACACACCTGCCGTAGGTTAGGGTTACCAGCTGTCCCACTTTGCGAGGGACAGTCCCTCTTTGGGCAGTTGTGTCCTGCAAAATATTTGTAAACATGGCAAATGTGCTGAGATTGTAGGACATACTTATTTCCTATAGTTTATGTAATAATTGCATAAAACAGTTATTCTGTATCTGAACCACCTATATGTTATAGACACAGAATAAGTAAGTAAACATTACGAGAATAAGCATTTATCTAGGCAAAACAGTGAAGTTCTGATTTTCGTACTGACCGGGTGTATGTGTCGGCCTACAGACATCTGATGTATGTCCCACATTGGTCATTTGCAGAGGTGGCAACTCTACCATAGGTACATCTTGGCTAGCAATAGTGTTAGGTGATTCTATACATGACTGAGTGTTCTACTCCTGGCAGTGGTCGTTTTACCCTTCAGAGCAGGCGCTATTAGTACAGGGGTGGATAATGCTGGTTTCACCTGTTCTGGACATCATTGACCGTGATCGGCGCGATATTCGGAGAAGCTTATCCCTGTTTCGTGCATATCCTTATAGTCATATTTAAACATCGCTTACCAGCAGTTGGCAACGCATATTCCCGCTAATGTGTGCTAAACATGATCTGATGACCTGCATCCTACAGGCATCACACGTGCCTTCGGGATTACGTTACATCCTTTGCAGGACGTGGGATCGGGAACATGCACGATGGTCACTGCATTTAACACATGGATATCTGGGATATATACACGTGTTATGTCGTTTTGTACATGGAGTATACTATGGCTGTTACTCCATACTGCACTCACATGGGTAACTCAGTTAGTTTACATATTGATGAGTCCAGTTAATGGTCTGTCCATGTGATGTTTACTGGATGTGCTCCGACATTGGGTATGTATATCGCAGTGAGCCACACACGATACTGTGCTACACCTTCAAACGACCATAGGTGGGGCATGCTGGGGTGACAAATACCTGTCATGGGTACAAGCCATGCCTTGACACAACATTCATGATTTTATTGTGTGGAGCCCCTCATTAATGCAGCAGGGACTCCGTGATGACTGTGTGCAGAACAGTGCCTACACACATGTGCTCCCGCGATTGCCTCTGCTCCACTAAGGGACAGTTGGTTACTCGATGTTGTGGTGACAGCAGACACTGTTTGCCCCGTTTGGTGTATAGCCTCTGACAATCGGCCATGTACCTACCGATGTACCTGGGAACCTATACACACAGCACCACCACATGCTGATAGGCGCATGTACTGCTCAGGTGTTGACATTCCGTGTTCCATTATCTGTTATGTGTACAATGTTTGAGGGCTGCCTATGTAGGATTCACACAGTGGGCCACCTATACATTACAATTTACAGGTGGTCGTGTTTGTGTGCCATCCATTTTACTGTGTGTGCAGGTGGAGAGGTGTGTCAGTCCATAGGGCCCTGCACTGTCAGAGCATGTGCTATATGTTCCCTCTTTGCCAAGGCGTAGGCATATTGGGCACGCCTCCATCTGCCTACTGGGGCTGGCACAGTGTGTTCATGGTCTGAATCCCTCTGTGCCTGTGATGGCCTTGGCAATTGCGGTGGGCTATTAGGGCCTTCACCATTTTGTCCCTGCTGCAGCTGTTTCCACAGGATCATATTATGTAGCATGGCACATACTATGACGATGTGGGCACACGTGCCTGGAGAGTACTGCAAGGCTCCACCAGATGTGTCCAAGCACCGGAACCATGATTTCAACATCCCAAACACACACTCTATGATGATTCTGGTTTGTGCGTGTGCCTCATTATGGCGTTCTTGCATGGGTGTGTGTGCATTTCTGATGGGAGTCATCATCCATGGCTCCAGTGCATAGCCAGCATCCCCCACAAGGTGGTCATATGGGATGTCCCCCCTGACAAATACCTGATACAGCTGTGAGGCATGCCAGATATGGGAGTCATGGTAGCTTCCAGGACTGCCAGCACACACATCCATGATAATGCCCTGAGCATTGCACATGGCTTGGCAGTTGATGGAGTGGAATCCCTTGTCGTTTATGTAGCACCTACCATGCTCACCGGGTGGTGATTTGATTTGTATGTGCGTGCAGTCTATCGCACCCAGTACTTCTAGGTAGTGTGCCACATGGTGGAAGTGATGCATATTGCTGGCCAACTCCTCCTGAGTTCGGGGGAAGTATATATGCTCATTGGCATGTGGTAACATGGCATCCAGGAACTGGTGTAGTACCCTGGATGCTGATGCCTGTGAGATCCCCATTATATCTTCAGCTGGCCTTTGAAAGGTACCTGTGGCTAGTATTCACAAGCTTACACATACTTTTGTGTCCACTGGGATGGGTTCCCCTCTGTTGTTTCTGGTTCTCAGGCATGGCCGGCACAGCTCCACTATTTGCTGTAAGATGTCCCTGTCCACCCTGTAATGCTCTACTATCTCCAGATCATGTAGCCCCTGGTAGGTTACCCTTGGCCTGAACACTCTTCTCCTCCTCCGGGGCCTGTGGTGGTTGCCGGCATCATCCTCCACAACACCGTCAGTCTCTAACACATGCTGATGAATCACAGCTATGGCAGCTCCCAACATGTACATTTTAAAAGTTCCCCATGTGTTTACACCTTTGGTGCAGTGTTTGGGAATACACAGGTGTGTGTAGGGTGCTTTCACACTTTACACTATTGTGCTGTGAACACCGATGATGTCATAGGGTGTGTATGTACGATCGTAGCTACAGGGTATCTTATGTGTTTTCCTACCGGAACTACTATTATGGTGACTTTGGTGTTGAATTACATTTGGCTGCCGTGGATTACCTCTTGACCTTCCCTTTACATTTCTGCATGTTCCACCTACCATTTTCTGGCATGCATCCAGCAGTCTGCTTTCATTTGTATTTTCCTAGACCAGGCTTATCTTGCGTAATGTGTGCTATTGCCGGTCTAATGTCGGTTTGTTTTGCTCTGCTATGACAGATCTCCTATCTTTGCAATCCAATGCTTCCCCTCCTTTCTTTGCATTCGAATGCCTCCCCTATCCTGTTTTTCAGGTTTCTGCGAGCAGACTTGTCAGCTGCCATCGACTGGCCACCGTGAGGTGATTGGTGTTAATTGCTCATTAGTACTCCAATTACCCTACTTCGGCATTTCCTTCTTTTCTTCCCCTGACCTTCCTGTTTGTGCTATTGTTCGCAGTGTGTGCATCCGCTTACTGGGTTTTGGGTACATTTTCATCCCCTTACACATGCGCTTTCAGCCACCATGTGTGCTCTCAGCTAAACGATTCTATACCTTCCTCCCCACCCCTGTCCTGCAGCTTTGCTTAGCAACGGCCAAGCCAGATTTGCATTGCTCCAATGTGCTTACTGCTACGGTGGCACACCCCTCTGCTGATGTCATGTATCTCCTCTGAGCCACTCCTTGGTGTTATAGCTCTATGCCATATGGTACAACCTTCATCCGGTGGGACGTTTGTGATTCAGTATTACCTGCCTCATTTGCATGGCGTTGACTACTAATTCATAGTTATCGAGCCAAACACTGTCGCAGGCCCTTAGCAACCCATGCACCTTGGTTGTGGTGTTCCATGCCTACCATTGCATATTATGGTGTAAACCTGATTTGTATTACATTGCGATTTTATGACATTTTTATATAATTTCTTTATGTTCCTGTTTGCACACACATGCCCTGCGGTTGTACTGTGCGTTACTGTGGACATGACATTAAATGTTGTTTTTTAGGTGTTGTACATCTTTTCTTATGCCATTGGCTGTGTATTTAGCCATTGGCATATGTTAACTTTGTAATACATGAGTCTGGTCCGCTTCCATAGCTCCGATGTTCTGTTTGGGAAAATGTAAACCGTGTTTTTTGGTTTACATTTCCGTGGGCTTACGCTACACCTGCATCACTTCATGAATCGCTATCTGCCTTCATTTGCATGGTGCGACACTGCGCATGGGGTGATTAGCATACCTATGCCATGGGCTGCGCAGTTCTGGCGTACGCCAGTAGTGCACATGGAATTGGATCGTACCTGAATCGCTCGATGGCCATATTTGGCATTATTCCGCCTACACTACGCCTGCGCCTGGTGCAAGCTTCATGAATCCCGGGGATGATCTATGGTAAGTCAGGTTTAGTATAGCCACAGGTGTAGCTAGCTATTCTCACACCTGCTGGCGTAACCCAGCTCTGCACCACCTCCTAACTGTAAGTTGATGAGAAGAAAAGTCTTCTGTTACAGAGCGCTAAGCACTTCATTTCACAAAAGATGCTCTTCTTTACTCTTAAACTGTAGCAGACTGCTTGCTGCTACTACAGTTTATGCCACACGCGCAGCGCTAAACACTTCAGTTCTGATTACTAATTCAATACCAGCATCTGAATTCTGATAATGTACTGCAATGAAGACCAATCAGCATCTACAGATCACACCCCCTACTACTTTGCATCCAAGGAAGCTGCCCCCTTTGCCCTATCCTTGCTATGTCATTGAGTATTGCACAGCATGGTATAGATATTACTATTGATTATATTATATTATATTATATTATATTATATTATATTATATTATATTATATTATATTATATTATATTATATTATATTATATTATATATGACCCCAAACCCATGGAGATGCATGTATTATTTAACTCATTATATCCGACTGATGCCTCCAGATGAATCTGCAGTTAACTCCTACTGATGCCTCTAGGCATCAAATATTGTTTGTTCATATTTGCATCAATAATTCCAAAACCATGCTCCATGCTTCATGCTATGTACAAGGTTTTAAAAAGATTTTATCTTAAACCTTACACAATGGCAAACTCAACTGCATTAATATCTGACCTCTGTCTCATATAGGTAAATAGATATTAACTGTTGTTTTTATGATATGAATTCATATAGATATAATGTTCACATTTTTCTAAATATCTGAACAACAAAATAACACAGAAAGAACTCCTTAGCCTCATATGAAAACTCTCGGCTAGATGAATAAAATGCAGCTGACAGTTTGTGTGTAATTTGAGTGGTTGCCGAGATATTGTTAAGTTGTTTACAAAATATTACAAATATAATAATTACTGTATTTACTATGACTTATACAATTCAGGTTAAGACCTAGAACCTAAACAATACTACCACTATAAAAATAGTTTGTGCTGAAGAGGTTGCCATTTATATTTCTTTCATAACCCCTATAGTTTCAGAGAAATTAACATTTATTTGAAAAGTGAGAACATGATTTGATTCTGTCAGAAGGCTTAGGCTCCGCCCATTGGAAGTTACAGTGAAAACTTTCTGAGCTCCATTGGAGTGAATGAGTTAAGTAATGTGCTACATTAGGTTCAAAGGTTCATATGTGTGTACTAGGCTAATGGCCCTGGAGCCTTTACAATCCTAGCCCATAGATGTGCCCTGGCATCGTGCCGCCCAATGTTAGTTCCCAGTGCCTCTATCAAATAGAGCCACTGGAGTGATCCCTGAGGTGAACTTTCTATTTCCCATCCAGTCATCAAGATTTCTCTTGAGAAGGGCCAGTGAAGTGCTCCGCTTGACATGTATGGGAAGTCTATTCCAGAGCATGGGCCGTCTCTGGGTTATGAACTTGGCCCTCCAGCATGTTCTGTTGATTGTGGTAATGAGGTTGAGGTCTCTGGAGCATGTGGTGTGGAGGGATTGGAATTTTTTTAGATGTAGCATTTCTAACAGAGCTGGGTCAGACATGGCTTTGTCAGTCAAACAGAGATCACCTCTTAGTAGACAATATGAGACAGAGAATAGCTAGAACATTTTGAGTCTGTCCGTGTAGGACATGTATTTAAGGCCTAGGATCCTATTTGTGAGGTACTTTTGTGGCCTTTCCAGCTGTTGCATGTGTCTATGTGAGGTACATGCCAAATGGGGCATTATATTGAATGACTGGCCTAATGAGGGAAGAGTAGAGAGAGATGATGACCTCTTTCTTCCTGGATGCAAAACCCTTGGTAATGAGATGTGCCACATAGAAGGACTTTCTGACCACAGTGACAATGTGGTGGTCAAAGGAGAAGCTGCTGTCAACTTGTGTCCCCAGATCTCTTATAACACCTTCAGTGTTCAGTGGGCTTCCATTCATGTGGTAGTTAATGGGAACTGAGTTTCCCCCAAAAAGGATGACAATGCATTTTTTGGCATTAAGCTTAAGGCCATGGTTTCAACGCCAGTCATTGGTCTCAGTGAGGCCTTTCTGTAGGATGTCTGCATCACTTGAGGAGTTAATTATGGCTCCCAACTTGCAGTCATCTGCAAACTTGGTCAGCCAGAGTCCCTCTGTGTTGGCCTGGACTTCTGAAAAGTAGATACTAAACAGGAGAGGACCCAGGACTAATCCCTGTGGCACTCCACTCGTGACTGGTCAGCAGTCTGACTTGGAGTTCACTACTTTCACACTGTGGATTCTATCTGTGAGCCAATTTGCAACCCACCTAGTGATATAGGGGTCGATGGCTAGTTTGATGATTTTATCAATAATTCTTGAGTGGGGACTGGTATCAAAGTCCTTGGCTAGATCGAGGTAGGCTGTATGAACTACCTTGTCTCATCCACAGCTCTGGTGACTGACTCAAAAAAGTTAACCAGGTTGAGCAGGCATGATCTACCTTTCACAAAACCAAATTGCATGGGATCTAAAGTTTGGAGATTCCCTATATCCTTGTTAATTAGGTCCATGATGATGCGCTCCATAGCCCTACATATCAGACTTGTCAGGCTAATAGGGCAATAATTCCCAGGGTCTGTAGTTGCTCCCCCTTTATTGAGAGGGATGACTGTAGCAGTGTGCCATTTGATAAGGACAAAGCCTGAGGTGATGCTGTGATTGAACAGGGCACACAGATGTGGTGCCAGTTCACTTTGTAGTTCATGTAGAACGCATCCAGGGAAGGCTTAAGTTACCAATAATGTTAACCTATAAGGTGGCTGTTATGTTGTTCACTGTGCTTTGGCAGTTGCTGACATTTTAGGAACTAGTGCTAGTGCATCCTAACATTGTCTACTGTGCATTTGTATTGTGGATGTGATGGGTTGTGATGGAGATCTTAGTAAACTCAGGAGCTGCAAGGATGCAGCTGTGTGATCTGAATTATTTCACTCCAGAATGATAAAGGACTATTTAAAGATAGAGACAAGACTACACTGCTTTACTGTATGTGTGGTAACTCCCAGCTGCTCAGCTACACCATTGTATCTTAAGTGCCACTGGTACTCTTCCCCAGGGATGGGTTGGGCAGGTGAAGTTCAGCAGAGCATCCTGCAGCATTATGTATACATCATTCCTGCATGCTAAGGGATGTTTTGGTGTTCCCTAACTGTATAGAGTTAGTTAAGTCATGCACATCACTATATAAAACATCAGCAAGCTCCACTCTCAAATGTCTCAGTTTGATGGCAGTCTTCCCTGTGGTGATGACACATTCCCCATCACAGGGGATGTGTTTTCATCACAGGCAGAAACTGTTCCCTCCCCAAGTAGAGAAGCTGACAAAGCTAATCTTTCCCAAGCCACCATCCCCAGATCTTCCAACCTCCAAGCTAGTAGTTGATATCTGTACGTGGGGTATTTTTATGGAAATTCTTACAGCTAAGATAAAGACTGTACAATATATGAACAGTTTAAAGGTGTATGGGACTGACACAGCATGTAGATATACAAGGGGGGATGCAGCTATGTAGTAGTTAGCGATGCAATTATGTAGGACAAACAAATGTATTTCTTTTTTACCAACTAAATCACATTTCATATAAGAATCATTAGAATCCACATGCCCATAGCCCAGTCTCTATGGCATTGTACTACCCGAACAATAAAAACAGGGAAAGCAACACCATTCAGATATCCTCTAACTCTGAATTATAGCTCACTTGTTCAATCCCAGAAATATCAGCTGGACTGGCAAATGTCAAACAATGCCACAAAGATGCACAAAATGAGCATAGGACAGATGCTTTAAGGTACTATTAGTGTTTCCTCTACCAACTGTGTAACAAAATGATTAGAAGACAAAGAAAAGCACTAGCATAGCTTAGGGGAAATATTATAAATGTCACAGTAAAAATGCAGCGGGCAGGATAAAGCACAGGTCAGCACTGAATAGTAGACCATACCAATCTGCCAAAAAGTTAAAAGAAAAGCAGTTTACGAATTTCAACTTTTCTCAGCAGTAAAGCTATAACTCTGCTGCCATCCAGTGGTTTAAGATTAAAATGACAACCAATAAATGTAATTGCAAGGAAAGAAGCATGTATATTTCATTCATGTTTACTATACAGTCATTATTCTTTGAATGGCAAAAAGTGGCAACATGCATATCACATACATAGGTCCACTAAAACAGAAGGTAGATGTTCAAGATGTACAGTTTTACAACATGATAATGCATGTTTTGTAATATTAATATAACAATTTCAATGGTTGAAAGTATGAATATTACTTGTGCTTCAAAAATTACACCAACATGACAATATATAAGTGCATTACTATTTTATCTTCACTCCACTCTAACCAGAGTCGGTATCTAATTTTGTCTTCTGATTTACTCTTACCCACTGAAAAGGATAAATAGATCGGTAGTTCAACAGATGGTTTGATTGTAGCGAATGCAGAGTAAAATATTAACATAACAAGATGATAACTAACCTCATTTGCAAATGAAAAAGGGTGCTCATATTACATTGCCAAGGTCTTTTAAACACATCAAACCAAATACATAAATGGGGTAAAACAAACAGAAGCAAAACAAGAGTAACACATTATCAACATATTACAATTTTTATCACTGTATTTACACATTTGTGTAATCATTGTGGTAAATAAAAAACAGAGCACAGAGCAGAATGGCTTAGGGATGGAGCACAGCTTATGTCAATGATATTTTGAACTCTAATCCTAGAACATGTCAGAATGTGTACAAAAGTACATAATAACAGAAGACATCCATTTATGGAAAAATATGCTTCAATGTTTAATTTTTCTTGTACAGATT